>NC_056740.1:477150993-477298493 GCF_019279795.1 Protopterus annectens
TAGTTGCCTGCCCCTTATGTTAATTTGACCATATATCTCATTTCCTCTCTGCTTTCACTGGCTTGTGTGAGTAAGCACAAAATTATCATTTTGTGAAATTACTCCCTTTCAACTATTAAAATTTATTGGCCATTCTACTATATTCCAAAGTACCGGAATACAAAAGTGACCACCCTCTTTCAATCTATCTTGCTGTTTTAAAAATAGTGACTCTCCACTAAAACTTAACTTTTTAGACAGGTAAAACTTAAGTTACCTACTTTCACATCTAACTTATCTAGTGCACACTGCAGTGTTTAGGATAAACCATTTTTTTCATCTTACCTTTAAGCATCCCTGTGACTAGCACTTGCTATAAAACCTGCTGGAAAGCACTAGGAAGCCTTAAACTGATACAAGCACTCAACTCTCCTTGTTAATAAGGAGAAATTAATCATAGGCACTAAACAGCCTATAACTGCAAAGTACCTTGCTAAGGCAAGGGAAAACAATTCTTGTACTTTACAAAAAAAAGCACCAAACCAGGCATGTCCAAGGGTCAGCTTCCGGTGATTTCTCCTGTCCATCTGGTGAATCTGGGCATACTGGGGCAATGCAGCAACTGCCTCATGTACACAGACAACCCTCTCCTCCTACCACCCAACACTACAGCCTGTGAAAGATGCACTTACATAGCCAAACTGGAAGCAAAGCTCTCTCCACCCAAGACTGTGCTAGACACTCAAGAGGAGAAGGTTAATAGGGTTCTGAAGAAGTCCCTATCAGGGGAAGAAAGTGTCAAACCATTCATTAAAATATTTTTACTTGGTCTGTAGCTGTGGTCCTTGTGCTGGGCTGAAGTGTTCTTGAGTTGGTCTATATTACTGTTCCTGTGTTGGTTTCCTTGCAAGGCACACTGATATCCCACTCACCAGGCCGAACAAGGAGGAAATTACAGTCAGCTGCCTGTCGGGTGCCAGGATCCACCACATAACACATGCACTCAAGTCACTCCACAACAAGTACAAATATGACTCTGTCATTGTCCATGTTGGAGTGAATGACTTGAGACATACCTCCCTGGGCTACATGAAAAGAGACATGGAAGAGCTCACAGATCATGTGGCCCAGGCAGGTATGACCCTAGCCCTGAGTAGCATGCTGCCTTCGCCCAAATGATACCACAATATAAGGACAAAATGATTGACTTCAACAATTGGTTAAGCTTCTGGTGTCATTCAAAGGGGATCCAGTATCTGCCTGCCTGGGACGACATGATCGACAGACCATGATGCTTTGCCAGAGATGGTCTGCACCTGTTGACCCTGGGATTCAAGCTACTGGCTAAGGCTCTTGCCACCCCTATAGTGCCTTTTGTAGGCAAAGTTCAAAGGACAAAACCACCACCATAACAAGTACAAGCATGCAAATTCTGAGGGTAATGCTACTCAATGCTAGAAGTCTAAACCTAAGACCTGGTTCAAGGCTCCAGAGAGCACCCCTGCAATACCAGGCTAAAACTCTTACCACACTTTCCGGCCACCAAACCAGGACTGAAACACTAAAGGTGGAGGAGTGTCCATATTCACCAAGGATATTCACACCACCAGGCTAGTTGCCCAACACATTGTGTCTGAAATTCTCCAGGTGCAACTAACACTAGGTAAGACTGCAATCCAAATTGAAGCTTGCTACAGATCCCCCATCATACCCCAAGATTCTCACTACACCTTTCTAAATGTACTGGAAAATATTAAGATACAACCAAACACCCTCATACTGGGTGATTTCAACTACCCTGCCATTAACTGGGAAAACTACTCGTGTACCAACACCATTGCTCAACGGTTCTTGGAATTCATAAATTCCAATGCCCTGGATCAACTAATCCATAGTCCCACCAGGGGCTCCAATATCCTAGACTTGGTCATTACCAACATGGCAAATGAATGCTCCACATCTATGGTCACCCCCTCATTGGTCAGGTCTGACCATAAGCTAATCACCCTTAACATCCACATCCCACCCCCAACCCCCAGTAAGGAAACCTACATAAAAAACTTCTCCAAAGCCAATTTCATGCTACTCAAGTCAGAAGTGACAAACTTCATGACACCCATGCAGACGGGAACTGAAAGTTCAACTGCTGAATCCTACACTAAGGCACTGTACAAGCTCATCCACTCATGTATGAATCGTGCCATTCCAAATAGAACCAAGATGCTCTCCTCCAAAAAAAGGAAGCCAATCTGGTGGTCCCCTGCCATAAAAAAACTTTACAACAAAAGGATGAAACTGTTGCATAAAAGAGGAAAATCCCAGGATGAAAAAAATTCCCTTACCAGCCTCAGTAAGAAGCTGAGATCCTTCATAAAATCCTCCAAAGCTAATTATGAAAATAAAATTGCCAAAGATTCCAAAGACAACCACAAGGCATTCTATAACTATGTCAAGAATGTAAATGGCAATGCTCAGATCGGGTCTATATTAGATCACCGAATGCTTAAAAAAGCGAATGGTGATTAATCGACCCTATATAAGTGAAAGCTTACAATCTTGAACTGTCAGAACAGCAATTTTTTTCCTTGGGAAAAACAGTGCTGTTCCAAAACACATACACACAACACAAGCACACCAAACAAGCAGCAATCCACACACATACACCTAAAATCTGACACCTAACCCTACACTAAACTATACACACACCACTAACTATCCACTTACCTTAACCCAAACCCTAACCCTAAGGTCTGTCACTATCGCACACTCACCTGACCCGCTCCCTAACCCTAATTCACCTAACCTGCCCTAACACTCACATCCACACAATCGCACACTTACCTGAACCCGACCTGTAACTTTCCACCACAGCACTGAAAATACTGAAGCAACAGAAACGGACAACCAAATTCTTTCCCTAGGAAAAAATTCAGGTTTCTGTTGCTTTGATATTTTAAGCTTTCGCTTACATAGGGTCGATCAATCACCATTCGCTTTTTTAAGCTTTCGGTGATCTAATATAGACCCGCTGAGATCTGCTCTGAGCTACAACAGAATGGCATTAAATATACTGATCCCAAGGATATTGCCAATATCCTGGCAGATCAATTCAGTGCCAACTTCACCCCCCTCTCACCCCCTAAACGGCCCATCTCAGTACCAGAAGATTGCCAAATTTCAGTAATAATGGCCACACAGGTAAAAAACCCACTCTCCAAAGCTAAGAATACAGCATCCATGGGACCAGATGACATCCCGGGCAGTGTATTACATGAACTATAAAATGAACTGACACCTCATCTAAGTGTCATGTTTAATCATAGGCTCACCTCAGGCTTTGTGCCCACTGAGTGGCGCACTGCTACAGTTATCCCACTCCACAAGGGGAGAATCCACCTTGGTCCCGGGAACTACCACCCATCAGTCTGATAAGTTTGATCTGCAAGGCCATGGAACGTATTATCATGGAACTTATAAACAAAGACATTGGCACCCTTCAAACACTGGTCCCCACCCAGTTTGGGTTCGTGAAGGGCCGATCTTGTCTCCTGAACCTGACTGACTTCTTTGAATCAGTCTCCAGAGCCGTGGATGAGGGTAAGGCGGTCCACACAGCCTATCTGGACATCGCCAAGGCCTTTGACACCACCCCCCACTCTGGAATCATAGATAGACTTACTAAGCTGGGCATTAATCCCTACATCACTCAATGGGCTGCCAACTGGTTTACTGACAGAACCCACACTGTAAAAGTAGCTGACTCCAAATCCAGCTCCAGACAAGTGACAAGTGGAGTACCTCAGGGTTCAGTCCTGGGACGTCTCTTGTTTGGCATCTACTTCTCTGAAGTACAAGCCAACACTAAGAGACTCTGGCTAACAAAGTTCACAGATGACTGCAAACTGGGAGCCATTATTGAATCCCCAAATGATGTGGATGCTCTACAAAAGGTCCTCACAGAAACAGATGTTTGGTCCCAGAGCTCAATGCCAAGAAATGTATAGTTATCCCCTTTGGGAAAAAAACATGTACCCATGAATTACCACATAGGTGGCAGTAGACTAAACACCAAAAGTGTGATAAGAGACTTAGGGACACAGGTGGACAGTGGTCTAACCTTCGATAACCACATCACCACAACAGTCAGGAAATCCTTCTATGTGGCACACCTCATCATTAAGGGCTTTTCATCCAGAAAAAAGGAGTCATTGTCCCACTGTACTCATCCCTCATTGGACCCATTATAGAATACAATGGCCCATTTGGTATGTACCTCTCAAGACCTCTGCAACAACTGGAAAGGCCGCAGAAATACCTCACTAAAAGAATCACAGGCCTAAAGCAGATGCCCTATGCTGACTGCCTTAAAAAACTCCAGCTATACTCTGTCACATATTGTCTACTCAGAGGCGATCTCTGCTTAACATACAAGGCCATGTCAAACCCAGAGCTGTTGGACATGCTACACTTAAAGAAATCCCAATCCCTCAGAGCCACACGCTCCAGGGATCTAAACCTTGTCATCACAATAAACAAAACATGCTGGAGGGATAGGTTCCTGACCCAAAGACTCCCCAGACTCCGGAATAGACTGCCCATACATGTGAACCAGAGCGCCTCTTTGGCCGTCTTCAAAAGGAACCTTGATGATTGGATGGGAGAAAGGAAATTCACCCCAGGGATCACATCAGTCACCCTGCTAGACAGGGGTCCAGGGTAGTAAATAGTGTGGGAAGAAATAGCCACGGAATTGTTATGGCTAGGCTTGTATAGGCCGTAGGGCCGATAGCCTAGTACCAACCTATGAACCTATGAATGATAAGCCAGTGGGAGAAATATGAGAAAGGAGAAATTGTGGTGGTGTGTGCTGTTAAACAATCACCCAAAACAAGTATCCTAACAACAAGTATAGCAAATTAATATAATAATCAATAAAATAGGTCCATAATGGATTATATGACTGGTGTGAAAAATCTAAATGGTCAAACGTAACACCAGACTAACAACCACACAACACATATGACTCACTTACATTTAAGAACCAAAATGCTCGAGGTTGTCCTTCAACACACACTGCAAAAACTGGACATAGTAATCTAGTCAACCCAAATCAACTGCAGAAAAAAATCCAAATCACACAAAGTGTTTGTACTTAATAAAACACTTTTAATACATCAAAACATTAAACATTAAGTGCTTTTGTCCCGACCAAAGGGGACATCATCAGAACATTTAAGAAATTACAATTCACTGACTTAAATATTAAACTGGACAATGCCCGTGACCCTATACAGCAAATCACCTTACAACCTTAATTAATCCATTTATGTTAAAACAAAAAATAGTTGTAAAAACTTCTACTAATACAATCTGATTTAGTACAATAAACTACCACACTTAAAAAATAAAATAAAAATAAAAAAATATATAAATATTTATAAATTTGAGGCTCACAACTTCAGAACACTACTAATGGAAACTGTTTCATTTATACCTGGCAGTTTATTAGCTTCTAATCTCAATTACCATTTTAATTCAGATTGCTCAAGCAATAGCTCCCATGACCTTCCTCTTGGAAAGACTTGTTCCAACACAAAAAACAAAAAAAGTTTTATTTTCTTGGCAATTAAGCTTATGTTTATAAAGAGCATTATTTTCATTAAATATTCTTATATCATATATATGCGTATAAATAATGCAGCGTTTCAATGATCTTTCCATTTTACCTATGTAATATGGCTCTTATAAATTTACAATGTTGCTAGATTAACAAGGTTTACCTATGTAATATGGCTCTTATAAACTTACAATGTTGCTAGATTAACAAGGTTTACCTATGTAATATGGCTCTTATAAACTTACAATGTTGCTAGATTAACAAGGTTTACCTATGTAATATTGCTCTTATAAACTTACAATGTTGCTAGATTAACAAGGTTTACCTATGTAATATGGCTCTTATAAACTTACAATGTTGCTAGATTAACAAGGTTTACCTATGTAATATGGCTCTTATAAACTTACAATGTTGCTAGATAAACAAGGTTTACCTATGTAATATGGCTCTTATAAACTTACAATGTTGCTAGATTAACAAGGTTTACCTATGTAATATTGCTCTTATAAACGTATAATGTTGCTAGATTAACAAGGTTTGTGTTAACATACACTTTCTGAAGGATTTGAAGTCTGAAATTCAAATGTGTGTCATTATTTAGTGACTTCAGTCCTCAGATCAGCACAACGATTTCCCAGAAAATCATAAATTTTATGAGGAACAGACAAAACAATATGAAGCAAAACTCCAGACAATCTGCAAAAATCTGGACATTTGAGAGGTATGAATGGTGGATATGTGAATTTCAATTGCCTTGTGTACATACCTCTCAACCTCTTAGAGTAAGAAATCCGGACAAAGCCATAAAAAAGTGGTACAAATAGGGAACATTTTGAAATATTGCTCTTGCAAATTTAGAATGTTGATAGAATAACAGGTTCTGCGTAGCATGAATTTTCTGAAGGGTATGAAGTGTAAAACTCAAATGTCTATCATTATTTTCTAACTTCAGTCTTTAATGATTTGCCACTAATTTGCCTGAAAGCCACAATTTTATAAAAAATGGACCAAAGATATAAGGCAAAAATTTGGACATTCTGCGAAAATCTGTACAGTTGAGAGGTATGTTATCATTCAGTTGTAGAATATGAGTGGATGCCTAGGAATGTTTGCAGGCCATTCACTTGCACTGCAAAGGGACCTACTTTCTTACTGTGTTTTGTTGACACCAGGAGACAGTGAGGTAAGGGAGTTGTTCCTTATCCCTAGTGTTTTATGACCTTACAATCAGTATATTTAAAGTTACAGAGGTGTAGGTTGCAGGGGGAGCAAGTGTTTTTGCTATTTTTCTAATGCTGATGAGTCTGATGGGTCCTAGTACTTCTGATGGTTGTGTAATGTCAGATAGTGAATCTTTATGTAGTGGTTCAGTATACATTGTAAGTTACTGTTTCTGATGTTTGTGTAATGTCATATAGTCAATATTGATGTAATGGTTCAGTATACATCATAAGTGACTGTTTCTGATGCTTCTGTAATGTCGTATAGTCAATCTTGATGTAGTGGTTCAGTAAACATTGTAAGTGATTGCTTCTGGTGTTTGCTGAATGTCATATAGTCAATATTGATGTAGTGGTTCAGTACACATTGTAAGTGACTGTTTCAAATGTGTGTGTAATGTCAGATAGTGAATCTTTATGTAGTGGTTCAGTATACGTTGTAAGTAACTGTTTCTGATGTTTGAGTAATGTCATATAGTCAATCTTGATATAGTGGTTCAATATACATTGTAAGTGACTGGGTCTGTCTGTCTTTCTGCATGTGACTGTGTCTATGTCAGTGTAAAAATCTATTATCCCACCTTGCCTTCTACAGAAAAGTACAGGAATCAATTTCTGTGAGAAGATATTGGTCTGCTAAACTTGTAAAGCCTCATTTTATAAGTTTACACTGTTGTTTAACTAAAGCGACAGGCATTGCAAATAGTTATCGCACATTTTTAATACAGACATCAGACAAGTTGCATTTCTGTTCATGTAACAAATGTATGTTTGTTGTGAATATTTAAAACACATTTTCTTGTTTGCATCATAAAAAGCATGAAACAAACCTCAGCATCTGAGATCAGCACAGGAAGCAGTTTAAAAGAGCATTAGTGTGTGATTGCTTTAAACCTGCATTAGAGCTCAGTGGCAGAACATGTAGGTTTTAATGTAGTCTTCATGAGAGCTTAGTCGTTCTCTGAGTGCCTAAGACCCCATTACATGAATATTACTCTGCTCTGCAAAAGCATTTGTACCTATTGCCAAGTCTGACTGGTGCTGACATTTCCAGCCTAAATTTCATTCCTAGGCCGTCTGTTTCCTAGGCACCTGCCAAGCTGACTACAAAGGCTGAGAAAGAGGTATTTGTTCCCATTTTACTAAACACACTGACAAAGCAAATGGAACACTTTCACTTGAGAAGTGAGCCAGGGGAGGGGGGAGTGACATACTTTTAAAGACCAGATGTTCCTGAAATATTTATAAATATATGAACAAGTCTGCAAAGGCAGTTCATATAACCCAAAGCAAAGAATTCATTTACTATAATGAGACCAAAAGGGGCCAAACCTAGGCACATGTAAAGATAGGACTGAAATATCTACATTTAAAATTAAAATCCCATGAGAAGAGTTCATTAGTAGGAGAACCTGGGTCCTCTACACTTCTGTCTCCATCTGTGCAAAGAAAAAGATGGAGCAGGCTTCAAAAATAAAACCACAAAAATATTCCCCACAGAGACACCAGCAGGAGCAAACAAAGCTGAAACCCAGCTCATACGGAGTTTTATTTCAGAATAAAATCTCTCACTACAGCTTGTTGAAAACTGGACCATTTTCAAGAAGTATTTTGTTAGTTGTCATGAAAATATATCGGAGCAAACTACACAATATCTCTTCCCTAACATTAATTGTATGCTATTGTAGAAAATTATTTATGATTTCCTTGTAAGAAAGCATATCACCGGTTACATTTATGTCCCATAATTACAATATTACAGTTGGCTGCCATAGAAACAGCATACATATCAAAAACCAGAGCAGTGTGAAAATGTTTGGCCATCAAAGCAGAAACACTCCATAGAAAATAAATTCCTGTTTTTTGCACTTTTATATAGCCTTCCAACACAAAAAGGAGTAGCTTTTGGCATTCTGATCCCACTGCTTCTGTTGAGTTATTTGAGCTTTACTAAGACCATCAGAACAGCAGAGAGCTGCCTAAATCCATGCCACTACCTTATCTCCAGTTTCATTGTCACTTTATTTTTTTATTATTTATTCATTTTTTTTTTAATTTACACATAATATAAAAGATGATCAGAAATTAACAGTGATATGGCAATAGAAGCTCTATACAAAATGCTGCAGGTGTGATATTTGGCACAGTCTTCTTAAGTCTGACCTATGTTTCATATTGCATATTTACTTTCCTCATAGGCCAACCTCCTCCCATAGCATTTAGATAATAATATTAATGAGTGGTGTCTAATTTATTATTTTCAAGTTTAAAGTATTATTCCTATTATTATTTTCCATTTTTTTCAGCAGAAATGGACTCATACGTGCCTACATTCGCCAATACCCATTTTATGCAATTCAGGGTCACGAATGAGACAGAGGCTTATCCTGGCAGCAGGCGCAAGGCAGAGAAAAATGCATTATGGGATACCATTGTGTAACTGGTACGTACAAGTCCATGACAGAAACTTGATACTTTTGTGATTAACACTCATAAGTGCAATTACAAAACAGCAGCGTGTACTACAACAACCAAAACACAAAACTGTAGACATTAAAAGCATTTTAGTGGGAAAAGGACGTCACTCCACTGTACCATTCAACAACCCTTCTACTTACACTTTGAGATCATTAAATCTTCAATTCAAAGCATAACTAAACCATACACCTAACAAATCTGAACGTAACCCACAATACATTGCTGAAAGTTATAAAAAAATGAACAGACATAAAAAATTAACCTGTACCTCAAAACTAGAGCAGAAACTACCCATGATGATATTTTCCATAAAAGTTATTTAAAACTCTACTAAACAGACACCTTGCATAATTATTATGGCCAGTAGAAGCCAGTGGTAAATAATAATTCACAACTAAGAAAACCAGGAAAAATGGATAAACAAGATATATGAAAGCTTAAGTTGTGCGGTACATGAGATATTGTACACTCTTTGACTAGGGAACTCGATTTTGTGATGAGTGACAAAACTCATTCCCTAGTTTTAGGGTATAGATATTGCATGTATCACGCTTCAGACCCTGACATATTCCATGCACGTGGTAGCTAAAGTAACATATACTTTGTTTACCACCATTGTACTGCCATCATCACATTTTTCACCGCTTTCCCAGTGTCTTCAGGTTCTCAGAAGCCGATAAGTTTTTTGCTAAGTAAACCACAGTGTTATTCATGTTGAGATTAACTGCAACACAACTCACATTAAAAGTCAAATATCTTAAAACTGAAGCAGGCACAGTTTGACTGTTTCTACCATGTTATTCAGTTCTGAAATGTAGAAAATGTACTTTTTTTATATCATGGATTTTTTTGTACATGAAATTTGAAAACAAAGATGGATTTTTTTTGACAAACAAATATGAATAATTTTAAAAAGATAGAAGTAGGGTGCTGTGAGTTTAATTTTTTTAAAGACTACATAACAAGTGTATTATATCTGGACAAGTGCTTGCATACACACACACACACACACACACACACACACACACACACACACACACACACACGTGCACCCACACACACACACACACACACACTCGATACACAAACACACACACACACACACACACTAAACAACTCCTAATTAAAGTTAAAACATAATTACTTTTGTTTGCGTTATTGCAAAAATCATTCACCTTCCAACTAGCGGCTGAATCAAAAGTGTTTCATTATAATGATCTGGATTATCTGTAAAAGTGCCACTCTACAACACAAACAAGTTACATGAATGGAATTATTGGGTCAGTGTAGTTAAATGTTATTCCATTGATACAGCTGGTGGAAAAGTGTACTTGTGTATCTCACTTGTGGCTGTAACTCATAAGATAACTTGCACAGTTCCTTGAAATAAAAAAAAAAACAAAAAAAACAGTTATCCCATATAATCTGATATATTCCATGTATACATCATACACTTTCTCAATTTATTAATTTATTACTTCTGTTTGTGATGAAAATGGAACTCATAAAAAATAGGTAAAACCTACTGCTGGATGAAACCTGAACTCTCAAGGTTCAACTACCTGACACTCACTTAGCCAGGGATTAGCTGACACTCACTTTGCCAGGGATCAAAGTTCCCCAGTAGGAAATCACTGTCAGCAATCTGTGCTGGAACCGATTCCTTTTTGGGGGTATTTCCCCCCTTCAGGTTGGTACAACTGTGGAGTTGGTACATATAAGGGTGGGGGTGGAGGGCTTGTCCCCCTGTAGAATGACTTGAAAAAGTGTTTTTCAGCAAGATATTTTTGACAAATGCAGTTTGAAGGATTCCAGTTCTTGATGCATTCTCTTTTGCCTACTCACAGTGGAAGCATTAAAAACTGGCCCATTTAGTTGGTGCATCTCTGGAGTTGTTATATTTAGTGTTATATCTAAGTAAAGGATGATGTGGACCAGATGATGTGGACCAGATCCCCCACAAGAGACGCTTGGTAGTACAGCCTCCCTGTAAAAGCACATTCTATTTCTGTGTGTGCATGTGCGTGTGCGCGTGCGTGTCTGTGTGTGTGTGTGTGTGTGTGTGTGTGTGTGTGTGTGTGTGTGTGTGTGTGTGTGTGTGTGTGTGTGTGTGTGTGTGTGTGTGTTTGTGGATTCATGCCAATTCATGAAATTCCATTTCATCAAAATTGAAATTCAATAAAATTCCCCCTCTGCAAAACAATAAAAAGACAAAAAGTTTTTTGCATTGGGGCTGCACTCCCAAGCCTCCCAAATGGAAAGGGCTTCATACAACATCATCTTAGTTAAATATAAGAATTCCAGGAATGTTCCAAAAGTGCGAAAATTGACCAGTTTTTATGAGTTCCACAGTAACTGTGGATGCTTTTAATGTTTTTCTATTAAACATTTCCTATGATTGTTTTGGTGCTGACAATTTGGTGGTTCTTGCTGTACTTAGCTGTCTGTTTTTAACAACACCGGAATTCGCCCTTTGTTCTTAGTTGATTCTGTGGGTTACCGATGCACAAGCAATTTCACCTCAAGAACATGTACCGGAGCCAATGGGAATCACTTTCTGCAAACCTAACAACAATTTCTCCCTTTAAGATATTCAAATTGCAACACAAAACAAATCCCTGCTTGATCATGTTAGTCCAAATGCTTCCAAAAATAAGGGATCATATAACAACCAAACCAGACTGTTCCTTTCCCCACATTCCCCAGTGCTAGCTCCTTCACCACCAACAAAAATTCCTTTAATCTTTGCACCTTTTTCTTCACCCTGCCCATCTACCTTCTTCACTTCCCCTGGTGCATTTCTTTCTTCCACCTTTTTGCTACCTTGACTATACATAATATAAATATTACATATATGGTGTTTATTTTTATAATGGTATAATTTCATATATTCAGCCTAAATACGTATACTACGTTTTGGCTACTCCATGTATTTTCTACTTTTTTGTACAGTTTTCCCTTAAACATATTGTATTTTTTTTACTTTTCCAGACCAAACTTGAAAAGGTCCACAAAACAAAATTTGCATTCTACCCCAGTTAACAAATGAAAATAAAATAAAATAAAGTGTCTGGAATTTAAAGTAAACATACTGGTAGTAACCTAATTACCTGATAAATGCATTAAATGTAACGGTTTTAAAATTGTAAATTATAGAAATAATATAGAAGGCCGTTTCGGGTAAAGCCCACCCACCATTTTATGTGCTGACATTAATAAGTAATGCCTCTTACACTGCAACTGACAGACCTATGTTAAAGTAAGAAAATGGGATACCCTAGATGACGGCACAAAATTTACATCAGATTCAATAAGTGAGAACCTTAGTCTTCCAATAATATGTTCAGTGCCTGAGATGTAACATCTCTAAAGCAGTATTAAAGCTATTTGCTTAGAAATGTTGCATGAAATATTTAAATTCATAGACAGATACTAAGTAAGCAGTCAGTAAGAGCATTTAAACCTGTTCAAATAAGCCCTTGAATTACTATGTAAATCAGAAGTGTTTACCCTTTTGTATAAAATTACTGGAATTTTCCTGATACTACGCAGTGTAACACCTGGACAGTTTTGGACTGCCCATTCCATTTATCAAGATTAACTTTGGAAGCAGGCAGAGTACTGCTTTGCCTGACACACAGGAGGAGCTTGTTCCCCGGTATGGAATGTGTTTAGGTACCCATCCCGCTAGCAAGTTTTGTTTATTTGTTGATGTAGGCCGAGGTCCTTAATACATTTTTTTTTACTTTATATGGATGTTTGAGGAGCTGTTGGCACTACAGAGGTGCAGGATGTAGAATATGGCAGGGCCTTTCACGAGTCAAAGAGCAAGGCAAAGGTCATTGTGAGGGGGTAGGTAGAAGACTTAGTACACAAAGAGGGCTGACATTCAATCGGGGTAACTGAGGAACTCATCTTAGTTAAGAATTTGTGAGTCACTCCAACTGAGCAATATTCTTGGAAAGATATGTGTCATAAGAAGTATTATCTTTACTGGTGTGCCTTATGTGGGATGAGAGCTACAACTTCTTTAGTTCTCACTGCATCACCAAGTATAGAATCATATAATAGCTCAGTCTGCACTAGATAAGGATAACAGCATAACATGATCGACACAGTTTGCAAATTCCACAGCAAATATATCCTATTGTAAGAGAAAGCCAAACATTTGCTAAAGAAACAAGAAAAAAAAGAAAAATAGATTAGGTAGATAGATAGATAGATGTTTATTTATTTAACATTTGTTTACCGGGAAAGTCTGACTTGGAATGAAGCCAATTTTCAGTGGAGGCCCAGGGAAAAATGGTCCAGATGCATGTCTTTGTAATGTGAGAGGAAACCGGAGTACGCAGGGAAAACCCACATGAACAGAGGGAGGACATGCAGACTCCACACAGAAGGCACTCCAGCTGAGAATAAAACCAGAGAACCTCTTGCTATGAGGTGACAATGCTATCGCTGCACCACTGTGCCATCCAGATAGATAGATAATTAATATTTAAAATAGTGAAGGACAAAGTTTAAAAGATGGCGTCCGTGTGTGTGCATGTTTATATGTCAGTATATACGTGTGTGTGTGTGTGTGTGTGTGTGTGTGTGTGTGTGTGTGTGTGTGTGTGTGTGTGTGTGTGTGTGTGTGTGTGTGTGCCCACTTTGTCCCTATGCAGACAGTGAAGGATTGTTACAGTATATTTGTGCATGTGGAACAAACAGAGAAAGAATGTCTATCCATCCATCCATCCATCCATCCTCAACCCCTTTACCCATTTTGCGCATGGGGTCAGGGTGTCACTTCTCCAGTGGCAATCCTATATTATCAAATAACTGAACTCTGGTTAATATACAAGGCCATGTCAAACCCTGAGCTGTTGGACATGCTCCACTTAAAGAAATCCCAATCCCTCAGAGTCACACACTCCAGGGATCTAAACCTTGTCATTACGATGAACAAAACATGCTGGAGGGATAGTTTCCTGACCCAGAGACTCCCCATACTCTGGAATAGACTGCCCATACATGTCAAGCAGAGCACCTCATTGGCCCTCTTCAAAAGGAACCTTGATGATTGGATGGGAGATAGGAAATTCTCCCCGGGGATCATGTCAGTCACCCTGCTAGACAGGGGTCCAGAGAAGTAAATATTGTGGGAAGAAATAGCCAGGGAATTGTTATGGCTAGGCTTGCATAGGCCCTAGGGCTGATAGCTTAGTACCAACCTATGAACCTATGAACTGATGCTGACTCAGTCTGCACTAAATAAAGATAAGAACAGGTCATGACCAGAAAGGGTGAGAGAGAGAGAGAGAGGAGATGCACCACAGTCAGCTTGAAAAGGTAAAGAAGGTCAGGAAAGGATCGAATGGCCTAGGAAAGGTAAGACATGTTAGGAAAAGACATAAAAAAGGTTTTTATTTAGAAGGCACCCATATGAGCTCATGTCATACTGTAACAATACAGTCTGTGTCAATGGAATGAAAATAAAATAAGTGAAATGTTGAATAACTCTGTGTTAATCAATCTGGTATTGGTCACATTCTATGAAAATGGCATGAGAAAACAACAGTGAATTTTTGTTTTAACTTTGCAGGACCATTTGCGACTCTTGAGATAAGTGCAGAAACAGACACATTTTCTGCCGCTGGAGCATGCATGTTGAAGTAGCCTGTTTGTTGTCCTTAGAAAAAGACAGTGACAGAAAATATTGTGCACTGATAATGATTTATCTTCATCAAGTTATCTTACTGGCATCATTGCACATTACATTTGTACTAGTTTAAACTGCATGAGCCTATGAAAATGTCAGTAGAAAGACGTAACAGCCTCTCTCATCCATTTGTAGGAATGTTCTGTCCTTGTGCATTAACCTTCCTCTTTTCCGCACTTCTCCACACCTCGCCTCCACGTGTACCAAGCTATCTTGAAACCCTTTTAATGAGTCAGTATGCAAAAAGTGCTTATGTAGTCTCGATACGGTATGAAGATCTAAAGGGTAAAAGAAATGCATATGGTTGAGGAAGGATAATATACCCACATCCATCCCTGATCGATGCAAATCATAATCAAAGCCTTTAACAATTACAGCAAATAGTTAGGAAGAAGAACAGATTCTTAATATTAAAACATTATTATTATTATTATTATTAATATTATTTGTTGTGCCTTTAAAGCTCAGTATGTTACTATTGGGTTGTGATAGCTAAGGATGTTGGGTAATATTGTCACTTGTCTGCATCTGCCCGGGAAATTAGATGTAATTAGATTTACATTTGAGGAGGTTTGTATACTATGATGGGTTCTAATTGATTGTTGTACTAACTAGGAAATGTTAAATTTATAAATTGTGTGAAATTACTTTTTTATGGGGATATTGCCATTTCAAGATTAAGATCACCAGTATGATCACTTTCTCACCTTTAACCTTTGGTGAAAGAGGTCACTGAGGTACGTGCACACAACTAGGGTAGCTGAGGTGGAATGTATACTACTGTGATATTGATATTTACTGCATTACTTGTGAGTTCTTCTATGACCAGTTTAGGGTCAGTGTCTGTCTTGAAGGTGTTCCATCCTATAAATGTGGTTTGGAAGAGTAGCTATTTATAATAAACAAGTGAGAGAATACCAGTTCCTATTCTTTCACCTAGTCCGTTGTTATATTAGCAGTTACTTAAATGAAATATGGTGATCTTTTAGCTAGGACTATATTAAAGCTGGGATTGTTGGATTGTTTTATGTTGCCTATGCTTCTAAGGATTCCTTGCTGTTTATACTGTTTATATTCATTAACACTATCCTAATGCTATGGTGTATGTGACTTTTGAGGTGCTTATAGCTTTAGTTCAAAGTCTCCAGCCTTAATTATTACGTAGGTTTGGAATAATTTGTTTTCAGCTTATTCTTTGCTAATGCTGATGCCCTGAGTGTTAAAATGTTGCGATTGGTAACACTCCTGTCCCTTATATGGTCATGTGACCATGTTGGTATGGTGACAGTGATGTGGCATACTGATGATTGTAACTGAGTTGTGTGTATATCAAGCAACAAAAGGATTCTAGTTATGGGGAAATAAATGTTATATGTAGCATATAGCCCATGATAAGAACCATACAGAATAGAATGGTTAGCTTTACTATCAGTGTTTGCAAAATGATATGCAATCTAAGTAATATAATTTATTAAAAAATAACATATAGATTGTTTCATTTTTTATGTCATTTCTGGGAAGTGCTTCTACTAAAATGTCAGAAAAAAAGAAAAAAATAGAAGAAATTAAAAACTAGTTACATTCAAATGATTTACAGATTATCAGTTGTTGGGCATGTCTGACATAATTGCTGTGCCAAAAACAATTTTATTTTTTGTTGATGTTGCAGTGATAATTACTGTTGAATCATGCATTATTCAAGGTCACTGATTTGAAATTATTAAAATAATGTAATTCCATTTGTGAGACTTGTAACTTGGGAAGCAATTTAACTGATTGCTAGCTTCAGTTCCAAGGTCTCAGATACTTTCCTAGTTGCCTGACGTGCACACATTACTAAAAAGAACTAAATTACTAATAAAAACATTAAATTAAATTGAAATTATTCCAAGAGATGTTCATGTCCCATACTTAGGAATTACCCAAAGAGTTAAAATATATAATGTGAAATAATGTCTTATCTTTATTTACTTCATTATCTGCTAAGCGTTAAGTCTGTCTCAGAGCAAATGCTTGCAGTCAGAAGTCATCTGGGACCTTTGGTATGTCAGGAGTTCTGCGGAAACTGAACCCAAGCCTACAGAAAGCAATTTATTCATATCCTGTTAAAATAGCTTCTGGATTGTAATGCTATGCGTTTATTATATGTTAATATGTCGACGTTAGGATTCCTGGTTTTGACCCAGGCGGACACTTTTTTTTCCTCTGTGGTTTGCTCAGTTAAGAGAATGCTGATTAACATTGTCAGGTGTTAGAATCCAGCATTATGGGAGTTAGGAGCCGGCGTAATGGTTAAGGTGCTTACCTCACAGACACAAGATACAGTCTGATTCTTAACTTTAAAAGGGAACTCAGCAAAGCATAAAATGGCCCAAAAGGACCGCTAACCAAATACTTAAGTGTAAAACCATTACGAACAATTTAGGAATAATATAAGCATTGCTGGAGTGAAAACATAAAAGCAGTGCTTTAAATTTTGTTGAGAGTATTTTCTAGATCACTTATTCATAAGTGTAGGTCATAATGTGATTTAAAGTTTTGGCATACTGCATTAAACGCTTCAGCTGCGTATGATAAAATAAGCTTAAACTTTTGTCTCTTTATTTATTATTTTATTTGACATTTGTTAACCGGGTTAGTCTAACTGAGCAAGAAGCCTCTTTTCAGCAGAGGCCTGAGGAGAAAAGCTCCAAACATATACAACATATAGAATTACGGAGCTCAACTGCTAATGATAACAAGGAACGTATATGGTATACCCACAACAATCAGACTTATTAACATAAGAATGAAATAGCAGCATACAGAGAGTAAGACTGCAGTTAACACTTGACAAATAAGAAGTTAGAATATGTAATGTAAATTAGCTATATACATTTGACTGAGAGAAAACAGGTTATTTATAGTCATAGACAGTTTTTGATTTTTTGGTAGATTGTCTCCAGGAAGAAAGACAAGTAATAGGGTATAGTTACTGTAACATTGTATTAACAGAGGTATAGCAGGAAGAATAGGTCAGATGGGAGTAGGGCAGGGCAAATCCATGTTTTGAGCAGGTGATCTTTTAGCATTTTGTTGAAACTGAAACTGTTAGTGATAGCTGTTAGATCTACCAATTTGCTTCATGGGCTTATAGACTTCCAGGAAATGTTGGTCTGCACTGCAGAGACAATGTTTGGGGGTATAGGGAGAGATTAGAGTAGACAGAACAGGGCAGAGGGAGGGATTAGCTGGTTTGAGGGTGTGCGGTGGAGGTGAGGTAGTAAGAGTTGGTTTGCACTTCTGGCCACAGAAGTTTTTTTACAGCTGTGCAGTGGTGGGAGCGGTAAGGAGGATTTGCAGCAAATATGGCAACTTTGTTGTAGGTGTATTCAAGTTTGGCCATGATGTTGGATTGTAGATTAGTGAGTATAGGTACAGCATAAAACTGATTAGGCAGTAGAAAAGCTTGTGCTAGAGAATGTTTTGTCTCCTTAGGTATTTTTTATTCCTATATAAAAGGCCTAGTTTTTGGTGTATTTTTTTGATAACCTGCAGAATATGAATGTCAAACTTAAGTTGGTCATCAATAATAACACCAAGAAGTTCAGTATGACTTTCTACTGAGAGAGTAATATTGTTGAAAGATCTGACTGAGAAGGAGTTTAGCAATGTTGAAGAGATTTAGGGAGGAAGAGAAGAAGATTTTTTTTTTATTTTAGGATTAAGTAGGAGTTCATTGCTGGTTAGCGATTTTTCCACAGACAGAAGTGAGTCCTGGGTACAGGACAGAAGGTGAGAGAGATTAATGGAGCAAGATATGATGGTGGAATTGCCTGCATACTGGATAAGACAGGAGTGAGGGCAAAATGTGAGCAGATTATTTGTAAAGATGTTCTTCATGTTCAACTTTCTTCCAAGGAGTTGGTAGTTTTTTGGGACATTAGGAGTAACATTATAAGAAAAATATAAAGTAACATCATCATCAAATTATAAAAGCATTTATCATTTACAATTTTGTTTTGCTAAAAATGAGTGATAATTCCACGTGCCTGCAGAAACAGAGCAACATTAATTTAACAGACTATGACATAGGAAACAATAACAATAACTATGAATAATTATTTTTAACAAATCATTTCTACTAATTGCTAGCAACGTTTCATATTGCAGAAACTTCTCTTCACTTTATTCACCAGTGCAGATAGCTGAATCTGTTATTCAGTCAGGAGAAAAAAATAAAAACGATGATGTACGAGGCGTACAAGAGTCTTCAGTAGCTGAAGCTGCAGCACAACTCGCTGCACACCGATGATCTGAGTTGTGCTGACGTACCAATTATCAGTTTGTGCTCATCATGTTCTCAAAAGGGAAACAGCTTGTTACCCAAGAATTTTCAGGAATATGAGTCACTCCACTGTGGGGCTAGAATAACTGCTCTGCGGAGCACCTACCACCTGTGCTACAGTTTACTGTGGGTACTAGAAGAGCACCACACACACATACACACAGACACACACACACACACACACACACACACACACACACACACACACACACACACACACATGCAAAGAGGTGCATGCACACACACACATATACACACACGGGTCTACCTGATAACACCAACACGCCAAAACACCAACAATGAAATAACCGACACGAAAAAAACGACAAAAAAAGAAAGTTCAAAAACACGAAACTTCACATGCCTGACAAACAAAAATCCCGACAATCAACAAAACAAATACCTTTCCCGAAAAACACACACAACACAAGCACAGAAAAAACCTTACAAACCTACACTAAACCTTACATACACAACTATCTATGCACTAACCTTAACCCAAACTCTAACCATAAGGTCCGTCACTATCGCACACTTACCTTACCCGCACCCTAACCCTAACTCACTTAATCCGCCCCTAACCCGCAAGTCCATCACCATCGCACACTTACCTTACCCGCACCCTAACCCTAACTCACTTAACCTGCCCCTAAACCTAAAGTCCATCACTATCACACACTTACCTGACCCGCACCCTACCCTAACGTCCGTCACTATCACACACTTACCTTACCCACACCCTGACCCTAACATCCCTTCCTATCGCACACTTACCTTAATATGTCGGTGTTCTCAGCGTCGGGATTCTCAACTGTTGGTCTTCTCTGTTGTCAATCTTCCGGTGTCGGTGTTCTCGGCGTTGTGCACTGTTAGCGTTTTCGGGTAGACACGCACACACACACACACACACACACACACACACACACACACACACACACACACACACACACACACACACACACACACACACACACACACACACACACACACACACATACACACACACACACACACACTATACAGCGTGCACACACACACTATACACACACACACACACCCACACACACACACACACACACACACACACAGACACACACACACACACACACACACACACACACACACACACACACACACACACACACACACACACGCAACTATACACGAGCGCACGCACACACACACACACACACACACACACACACACAACTATACATGAGCGCACACACACACACACACACACACACACACACACAGACGCACACACACACATGCAACTATATACACGCACACACACACACACACACACACACACACACACACACACACACACACACACACACACACACACACACTATACGAACACACACACACACACACACACACACACACACACACATACACACACACACACACACACACACACACAGACACACACACACACACACTCACACACACACACACACACACACACACACACACACACACACACACACACACACACACACACACACACACACACGGGTGGCTCGGTGGCACAAAGCCTAGCTTTGTCACCTCAGAGCAAGAGATTGATCAGTTTGATGCTCGGCAGGGGTGCCTTCTGTGCAGAGAGACCATGTCTTCCCTGTGTTCATATGGATTTCCTCTGGGTGCTCTGGTTTCCTCCCACATTCCAGAGACATGCATTTTGTGGACTGAGCACTCTAAATCGACCAAAGGTGTAAGTGTGCATACAAGTGTGTGATGTGGAAGAGCTAATATGGCAAGGCTAGCCTCCCTGTGGTGTAAACCTTGCCACTAGATGATTGTCACTGTTGAAGTGACACCATGACTCCATGTGCAAAAATAGGAAAAAGGGGGTTATGGATGGGTGGATATATATGTATATCTACAGTTATGTAATGATAAATGATCATCACAAAACATCAACCATTCATTATAGCGACAACACTAAATACTGATACCCAGTGAATTTAAAAAGTAAAGACACTTCCTTTTCAGCTGTATTATCCATAATCCTACCACACATTCAGCTCAGATTTATATAAATAGTGGCAATATTATAGAATGGGCTTTTTAAGATAAACTGCACATTTAGGGTTAGGAACAGAATTAGGGTTAACACGTATTACAAAGCAGCCCTTCACAAAAAAGGAACTATGGATCACTTCGGTTACACAAATTAATGTCGACCAAGTGAACTATAACCATAGATAAAGAGAGACAGATTTTATATATATTTTTTCTTTGCAAAGGGCAAGCTCCCCCTTCAACTGTCAACCCCAAAATTATGTTTGCCAAGTCCATGGTTTCACAACAATGGGCAAAATTGCAAACTCCATTAGCGATGAAAGTAGTTTTCAACAAATCTACTCTGTGGTAATTGCACTCACAGAAAGTGTCATCATATTGTGGCTGCCTCCCTTTCACCAGGATGACAGGTACAGCACCTTCCATTCACCAGGATGACAGACACAGCACCTCCCATTCACCAGGATGACAGACACAGCACATCCCATTCACCAGAATGACATACATGGCACTTGCCATTCACCAGGCCATCTTTTTTGGAGAAGGTTCCCCTGCACCCTAGTGGCAGGAGTGTGCAGTTAGAACTTGTCTGATTGAAGACTGCTGGAACAGGGCTCAATTTTGAGTTTTTCTACTGGTTAATTAGGTAATTTGTTTAAATCAGTTTGCTCGTTTTCTATTGTTATATAAAAAATGCACTTTATTCATCTGCTTTTACTGTATTTGTGTTTCTTCCTACTTTATTGCATTTATTCTGCTGCATTTATTACTGCTTGTTAGTAGCCTGATTAAATTGTAACTGTTATTCTAAGCCTTTGGTTAAAGCACTTGGGCTTCAGACCAGTTGTTTTACATTAAGAAGGTTTGTGGTCTGCACTGTTGTGACAGGACAGGTAGCTTACATCCTTCTAAGTTGGGAGTTGCTGATTGAAGACTTAGTGTCTGTTATTCTAAAAGTGTATTAGTTCTGGTTTAAGCACATGGGCTTCAGGCCAGTTATTCTACATTAAGAAGGTGTGGTCTGCACTCGTGTGGGAGGAGAGGGTAGATACTGCCCTTCTGAGCTGGGAGTTTCTGGTTAAAGGCTTATTGTACCTGCTTATTTGAACTGTTTCTTTCTGAAATTGGTACGCCTTGTTTGCTGTAGCATAGACTAAATTCAGACCTGCTGAATCTAGCTTTGTTTGTATAACTTGAACATTAATCAAGACCATCTTTTTTGGAGAAGGTTTCCCTGCCCCCTAGTGGCAGGAGTGTGCAGTTAGAACTTGTCTGATGGAAGACTGCTGGAATGGGGCTCAGTTTTTAGCTTTTTATTAGTTAACTGGTTAATTTGTTTAAATCAGTTTGCTCATTTGCTACTGTTATATTAAAAAAACTACACTTTATGCATCGCCGCTTAGCTAGGGTTAAACTATTCCTGGCACCATAAAGTCTGCTCTTCAAAATTTCCCTTAGAACTAGCCAATTTTTTAGTTTTAGCACTCAAATCTTTTTCTTTGAGCTCAGCACTTGTTCAGAACTCATTGTAAGCACTAAATAAGCTACTCAAAAAACAAAAAGCACTTAAAATCAACCAAAAAACGAAACAAAATGTAATCCCAGGCAGTATCCACCAAGCAAATGATGAAATTCGAACAGCTCACAATGAGGTAGATCCAGAAGAAAGGTCCAAAATTTCAGTAGAAAACAGCTTTATTTAAACGCCACAATCCTGTTCAATGTTTTTCATCAATATAAGACTTCGTCAGAATACAAACATCTACAGCAGTACACTGCCTTATATAGAACCTACCCTACATAGGCATTCCTCTAATCACTCAATTAACTAATTTAAAAATACCACCCACATTAAAGAAACAGCACAAACTAAAAAGCTTTTTACAAAAAATGTGTAGTGAAATTAGTATGTTAATCATAAATACTGTTTATCAAAGAATGAAATTTAACTAATCTAATCTAAATTCATAAATTACTTTCATAAATATTTATATAATAACAGAACTTATATATGTTAAAAACAAAGGTAAAAATACATCCTTATATTTGTTGTAGTGAAGTTTATAGCTCTTAGGTTAAAAACTAAAGTAATAATTATTATTTAAAAAATAATAATAATAATTTAATACACAAATCAAAAACTTTTTACATACACCTTGCATGTATATTAAACATAACCATCATACAATCTACATCCCAAAAGAGAAACACATGACGGCATATTCATTTGACACCCTCACAAGGGTATTTTTTAAAACATTTCAATGCAAATTACAACAATAGGCTACCTAAATCTGTTGTGCTTTTAATTTCAAATATGGTACAATGGATATATGGTCATTCAATCCTGGGAAGCGATTGGATTCTAAAAGAATCTGCCAATATGTCTCCTGATGGCATAATTTTACTTCCCAGGGACCACCCCTAGCACTTTTAGCCACTGAATCCAGAATGAAGAACAGAAAAGTTCCATCCTCACAATTTGTAGTATGCCTGTAAAGGGCATTATTGCCATTACACTTCTGTATGTCGTAATAGTGCTCATATATACGCTCGGAGTGGTCGTTCGGTCTTCCCAACATAAAATGATTGGCAGCCCTGACATACTGCCAAATAAACCACCCCAAATGAAAGGCAATTGTAAAATTTTTTTGCAACAATTTTCCTATTTCTGCTCTCCAAATAAATCATTTCTTGATTCAAGATGTATTTACATTGCGAGCACCCCCCACATTTATATGTCCCTTTCCTTTGGTTTCTCATACTCTGTGGTTGGATCTCCTGCTCCAAGATTCTTTTAACATTGAATCCTTTCCTATAAATTGTTTTAACCTTTCTATCTTTAAGGCTGCTCAGGTCAGTGATATCCTGAAAGGATTTAAACTCTTTCTCAATAATGTTGGTTAACCTACCAACGTTTGCACTATAATCAGTCACAAACAACAAATGGTCTTTCTCAAAGGTCTGTAGGTTATTCGATTGTGTGGTCCCTAGGTCCAGTAACACCTGCCCCAAAATGGGTTTGAATCTAATGGACCTACCTAACGTGACCTCTTTTTTCACTGAATCAATCAAATGTAGTGGGTAGCCCCTGTCCAAAAACATCGAGGTTAATACCTCACATTCCAGCTCAAATTCTGAATCCTGGGAGGTCATCCTTGATATCCTAACAAACTGCCCTTTGATAATCCCTCTCTTTTGAAATCCCGGGTGTGAACTAAGAAAATGTAGGTAACTATTTGAAAAGGTAGGCTTTCTGTATACTTTTATACTAAATAAGCTACAAATTTCTACAGCACTCAACTTTCCTCACTTGTCTAGAGGAAAACGTTTTTTAGTACTTAATAAATAAACACCTATCCAGGCATGTCTAAGGGTCAGCTCCCGGTGTTTTCTCCTGTCTACCTGATGAATATGGGCATCTTGGGGCAATGCAGTAATTGCCTCAAGTACACAGACAACCCTCCCCTCCTGCCACCCAACACTACAACCTGTGAGAGATGCACTTATATAGCCAAACTGGAAGCAAAGCTCTCTTCACCCAAGACTGGACTAGACACTCAAGAGGAGAAGGTAAACACTTCCACCACACCACACTCATCACATAGTCCCTCAAAACCTACACCACCAAAACACACACATAGCAACACAAAACACACATCTACATTCACGGAGGCTCTCAATAAAAATCTGCTCAAGCAACAGAGACCTCTAAAGCAGAAACGCAAGCAACCTCCACCCCCCAACACAACCCAAATGACACATAGCCCACAAACTCAGTGTGCCATTCAACCACAGCCCATAAGGTGTAACAACGTACACAACACTCTAGTCATAGGTGACTCTATAGTCAGGCACACTGATGTTCCACTCACCAGGCTAAACAAGGAGAACGTTAATGTCAGCTGCCTGTCAGGTGCCAGGATCTGCCACATAACACACGCACTCAGGTCACTCTACAAGTACAAATATGACTCTGTCATTGTCCATGTTGGTGTGAATGACCTGAGATGTACCTCCATGGACTACATGAAAAGATACATGGAGGAGATCTCCAATCTTGTAGCCCAGGCAGGTATGATCCTAGCCCTGAGTAGCATCCTGCCATCACCCACAATTATACCACAGTGCAAGGACAAAATGATTGACTTCAACAATTGTCTAAGCTTCTGGTGTCATTCTAAGGGGATCCAGTATCTGTCTGCCTGGGATGACATGATCGCCAGAGATGGCCTGCACCTGTCGCACTTGGGATTCTGGATACTGGCTAAGGCTCTTGCCACCCCTGTAGTGCCTTTTTTAGGAAAGGTTCAAATGACAAATTCACCACCGTAACAGGTAAAGCAAGCAAAATCTGAGGGTAATGCTACACAATGCTAGAAGTCTAAACCTCAAAATGCATTCACTCGAGGCACTCCTTAAAATGGAGAACATCGACATCTGTGCAGTGACAGAGACCTGGTTCAAGGCTCCAGAGAACACCCCTGCATTACCAAGCTATAATTCATGCCACATCTTTCGGACACCTAACCTAGACCGAAACACTAAAGGCAGAGGTGTGTCCATATTCATTAAGAATATCCACTCCTCCAGACTAGTTGCTCAGCATAATGCATCTGAGATTATCCAAGTGTAACTAACTCTGGGGAAGACCACAATCCAAATTGTAACTTGCTACAGATCCCCCACCATGCCCCAGGACTCCCACTCCTCATTTCTTGATACACTGGAAAATATTAGGGTACAACCCAACACCCTAATAATGGGCAATTTCAAGTACCCCACATTAACTGGGAAAACTACTCATGCACCAACTCTTTTGCTCAACGTTTTCTGGCATTCATAAATTCCAATGCCTTGGATCAACGTATCCACACCCCCACCAGGGGCAGCAATATCCTATACCTGGTCATTATCAACAAGGGAGACCGGTGTTCCACACCAAAGGTCAATTCCTTGTTGGTCAGATCCGACCACAAGCTAATCACCCTAGACATCCACATCCAGCCCCCACCCCCCATTAGGGAAACCACTGTAAAAAATTTCTCCAAAGCCAGCTTCACGACACCCATGCAGATGGACAATAGAGGTACGACTGCTGAATCCTACACAAATGCACTTTATAAGCACTTACACGAGTGCATGGATCGTGCAATCCCTAACAGAACCAAGATGCTATCCTCCAAAAAAAGGAACCCAATCTTGTGGTCCCCTGACCTAAACAAACTCTACAGCAGAAGAAAGAAACTGTTGCAAAAAAGTACAAAATCCCATGATTGGAGGAACTCCCTGGTCAGCCTCATTAAGAAACTGAGATCCCTCATAAAATCCTCCAAAGCTAGTTAAAAAAACAAAATCACCACTGATTCTAAAGACAGCCACAAAGCATTCTATAGCTATGTCAAGAATCTCAGTGGCAACACTCAGATCTACTCTGAGTTACAGCACAATGGCACTAAATATACAGAACCAACTGATATTGCCAGCATCCTGGCAGATAGGTTCAGTGCTAACTTTACCCCCCCCCTCACCCCCTAAAGAGCCCATCTCTATACCAGAAGAATGCAAAGTTCCTGTAATCACGCCTGCACAGGTAAAAACCACACTCTCCAAAGCCAAGAACACAGCATCCATGGGACCTGACAACATCCCAGGCTGCGTTTTACACAAACTACAGAATGAACTGGCACCCCACCTAAGCACCATGTTCAGTCATAGCATCACCTCAGGCTTTGTGCCCACTGAATGGCGCACAGCAACAATTATCCCACTCCACAAAGGGGGAGCCACCACGGACCCTGGGAACTACCGCCCCATTAGCCTAACGAGCCTGGTCTGCAAGGCCATAGAACATATCATCATGGAACTTATTAACAAACACATTAGTAACCTCCAAACTCTAGACCCCACCCAGTTTGGGTTTGTAAAAGGCAGATCATGTCTCCTGAACCTGATAGACTTCTTTGAAGCAGTCACCAAAGCTGTAGACGAGGGTAAGGTGGTTCACACAGCCTATCTAGATCTCGCCAAGGCTTTTGAGACCATCCCCTACTCTGGAATTATAGATAAACTCACTAAACTAGGTATAAATCCCTATGTCACAAGATGGGTTGCCAACAGGCTCACTGACAGAACCCACACTGTGAAAGTAGCAGACTCAAAATCCGACTTCAGACCAGTGACAAGTGGAGTACCACAGGGTTCAGTCCTGGGTCCTCTCCTGTTTGGTATCTACTTTTCTGAAGTACAGGCTAACACAGAAGGTCTTTGGCTAATGAAGTTTACAGATGACTGCAAACTAGGAGCCATAATAGAAACTCCTAACAATGTGGACATCCTACAAAAGGGCCTCACCGAGACAGATGCCTGGTGTCAAAGCCATGGTCTCAAGCTCAATGCCAAAAAGTACATTGTCATCCCCTTTGGTAAAAACTCTGTACCCATGAGCTACCACATAGGTGGTAGTCTACTTAACACCGAAAGTGTGATAAAAGACCTTGGGACACAGATGGACAGTAATCTCTCCTTTAATAATCACATCGCCACAGTAGTCAGGAAATCCTTCTACGTGGCACACCTCATCACAAAAAGTTTCTCATCCAGGAAAAAAGAGGTCATTGTTCCCCTCTACTCATCACTCATTAGACCCATTATAGAGTACTACGCCCTTTTGGTATGTACCTCACAAGACATCTACAACAAATGGAAAGACCACAGAAATACCTCACAAAGAGGATTACCAGCCTGAAACAGATGCCCAACGCAGACCGTCTCAAAAAAGTCCAGCTTTATTCTGTCGCATATCGCCTACTCAGAGGCGATCTCTGCCTAACATACAAAGCTAGGTCAAGCCCAGAGCTGTTGGACATGCTCCACTTAAAGAAAACCCAATCCCTCTCAGCTGCACGCTCTAGAGACCTAAACCTTGTCACTACAATAAACAGAACATGCTGGAGGGATAGATTCCTGTCCAAGAGACTTCCCATACTCTGGAACAAACTACCCATCTATATCAAACAAAGCTCCTCATTAGCACTCTCCAAGAAAAATCTTGATGATTGGATGGGAAATAGGAAATTCACCCCAGGAATCACCTCTGTGGCACTGCTTGACAGGGGCACAGGAAAATAATTTTCTTGGGTGACGAAATCTATGGTACCTTTTTGGCTAGGCTTATATAGGCCCTAGAGCTAATAGCCTAGTACCTACCTATGAACCTATGAACCTATGAACCAGGATGACAGACACAGCACTTCCCATTCACATACCATTTACCAGGATGACAGATACAACAGATATCGAAGGGACAGAGAATGAACACTGAATGGGCTGTAACAACAAGAATGGGGCAGGGGAAGAGGGCACAGATACAGAAGCAGCAGTTCATTCAATTACACCAAGTCACCTGCTCATGTTTGCCCTGCACAGTAAACCAGTTTGGCAGTCACTCACTTGAGTGTGAATGTTCCTATGAATGCTAGTCATTTTACCACTGTTTAGAATTAGGGAAAACACAAACTAGACTCGAAAAATGAAGAATGGAAGGCAGGAGTCAGCAAATCCACTCGATTATTTTATTAGCGCTTTCGTCTGTCCAAATTAAACAAACTTCTTCAGATAAAAGTTAAAAGGATATTACATCCATTAAATAGGGAAAGTCATATGACATCACTTCCTGATTCCTTAAAAAAATACTTCAAAATGTTTAAATTAATAGTTCAAATCTTTGCTTTAAATGTTCAAATAAAAAATATATATATATATAAGTGTACATATAAATGATGTGTGAAAGTGTCACTTTGCTTGTCCAGACTGCTAAAAACGGTTGTTTTGAAAAATGTGTCATCTTTCTAAAGCCTTTAAATTTAGCAAACATTTCAGGTTGCAGGTCTTATTGAAACCTGGATGGCAAAAGGCATTCAGCCGTAATTGCCAAATGAGTTCATTTTCTTCAAGTATTAAAGACCATGGACCCCCCCCCCCCCAGGGGGTCAGGAGGGAGTTGATCTAAAACTATGAAAGAAAAGCTGTGGTGAATATTGTTAGAGATATGCCCAGCTAGTGCATTGGTAAGATTGTTTCCCAATGTTGTAAATATGTTCGTAAATTCGCTGTTTCAAGTGTCTCTCAGTCTTACCCACATAAAAACAGTCACATTTCTCACACAGAGCCAGGTAAATCACCCCCTTTGTTTCACAGTTGTACCTGCCTGAAATAGGGAAATAGTTCCCCTTGATGTTTACTTTGCTACTGGTTTTGATGTATTTGCAGAAGTTACATCTACCGCACTTGTACATACCAGGACTGGTGACCATTTTTTTTAATTTTACCACTCCCATTTATCTGTGCTTACAAATCTATTACTCAGAAATAAAGAAATTCATTCAGAATGGCAAGGTGACTTTAAAAAAATTGTGGGTGATTTTTTTGCCCAATACAATCACATTATTAGCAGCAATAACAGCACTACAAGACAGAAAAGCTACCCAGAATCCATGTTTTATTGAAAAGAGGTAATAAACCATATCTTTTTAAATAAAACTTTCATATGAAAAACAGATATGTAATAAAATACAATTTTGTATAAGGTCAGACTAATATATTGTGCTATGTAATTTAGTGTATATTATGCAGTTTTGTTTTTCATTGTTACAACTTGACCATTTTATGTAAACTGTTTATATATTCTTAGATATATAGTTACAAAATATACCAGCAGTAAATCCATGTAAGGAAAATCAATCATTTTCTAAAGCAATTTTACATTAGTGATGAGTTGCAGAATACAGTAAAATAATGAGATCTGTACTGTAGTATTTAAAAAATAGAACTTACATTTTCAGATTTTAATTTTAATTTAAAAATATTAGGTTTAGTTGTCAACCAAAATATCTACTGTCCATTAATTATCTTGACCATTATAAACCCATGTTGATAATCTCTGTATATAAATATTGTTTCAGAAGAACAATGACTGATGACTTCAGATTGTAAGGGACTGTCTAGTCCAAAATTTTGGATGGTACTTTATTACTGATATTTATTTTCAGTATTAAGTTCCCCGGTCTAGTTCGAGCTTACTCATCAGTCAAGGCACATGCTTTCAAAAAGAACAGAATTAGATATTGCCTTATAGACCAGGTGGCGGTCACCTCTAAATCTAAAGATCAAACTGTAATGACAGTTTCTGAAGCCTTTCTTAATAGTTAAGTTTTCCAGCCTACTAACCTTTCTAGCAAGGAATGATAGTATCTTTTCAAGTTGTTTCAGATGGTTTGTTCAAAGCTTATGCAGCTGTAGCACTGTATTTAATAATGAGTTAGATCATTGAGGTGTAAAGTGGTAAAAAGGCCTCTCTGGAGTTTCTGGACATCTTGTTTAGAATTTGTGGGCTACAGTATATGTTTTCTGACTTTGATGCATTGGGTACACAATGGACAAAATGTAACCTATCATCTACCTTTTCCCCTACATATTTAATTATGGAATTGTGTTTTTGAGTGGATATTTTATTTTGCGATCAGTTTATTGCCTTTTTGCCATGTTTCATGATACTACATTTGCTAACATTAAAGACGAATGCATTACAACAGTACGAAATGAGTGTCCTTTAGAGATCACCTTGGAGAAATTTGGCATATTTCTTTGAATTCATCAAGGGTACAGACATGTTTCCTTCCACATCCATTTGCCTACTGTGTGCTTTAACCAGACAAAGCCCCCAGGTAACATCTGAAAGGAACACTTGCATCTACTGGGCTTACCTGGAAAGCAAACTGATAAATAAGTGCAATAAAAAAATATGTTACCTGGTTTGCAATCAACAGCCCATCTCCTACTTTCTAAAAATAAGTGTCCCCAGTACAGACCATTATGAGATACCACTGGTAATTCCCATTGGGCTAGATCAGGGGTCTGCAACCTGCTGCTCTGGAGCCGCATGCAGCTCTTCTGCCCCTCTGCAGTGGCTCCCTATAGCTTTGAAAAATAATGGCCACTCTACCGCACAATACACACACACACACACACACACACACACACACACACACACACACACACACACACACACACACACACACACACACACACACACAATTACCTCTCAACTGTTTAGATTTTTGCAGAATGTCCTGACTTTTGCCTCATATTTCGGTCTGTTTCTCATAAAATTGTGGTTTTCTCGCAAATCATTGAAGACTGAAGTCAGAAAAAATAGACAGACATTTGAGTTTCAGAATTCATACCCTTCAGAAAATTTGTGCTAATGCAAAATATGTTGTTATATCAACTTTCTAAGTTGGTAAGAGCAATATTTAAAAAGTGTCTCTATTTTTGGGCCTTTGTGTCCCACTGTTTATGGCTTTGTCCAGATTTCTTGTTCTAAGAGGCTAAGAGATATGACACACACACACACACACACACACACACACACACACACACACACACACACACTGAAAGCGATCGAGCAAAGCAACAAAGAATCAAAAATAGGGATGGAGTTTAAATATTGCTCTTATAAAGTTAGTTTTTTTTATATTTAGGAATAACTATATATAAAACTTTATACATTGTGCTATCTTCATTGTAGGGGTCAAATAGGTTTTGTGGCTCACAATGAATTTTATTTGGTGGGAGAGAGGCAAAAATGGCTCTTTTGATAGTGAAGGTTGCAGACCCCTGGGCTAGAAATATAATCTCTCTTCTTAACTTGTTGTGTTTTTGTTGTTTAACCAGTACTTTATACACTGAACAATGTGTATTTTGACATTTAAATTGTTTAATTTGTCAGATACTCTCTTAGGTGGAATAGCGATAAATGTCTTAGCTTGGTCAAGCAGTGTCTATTGTCAGCCTTTCATCAAGCAGTGTTGTTAATTATTCAAATAATGCCTTAAAAATGCAAAAAAAAAGAATAAGCTCTGTCATTAACAAACATACAATTGTACCTTTCACAGAAATAGGTCCCCTCTGCCATATTGAGTAAGTTGCATTATGATTCTGAAATACTGCAGAGCTCATTGACATTTAGCCATTAACAGGGAATTATAATGATCCGTCAGTAGTTGTCGAAGGATAATCTCCTGCTGGAATGTTGTTTTGGCCAATAGAAATGTTTGACTGGGCTTAATTTACATAAGCGATGGTATGATGTTGAATAGCATTGGATATATTTTGGGTAGACAGATAATGTCGTACTGTATTACCAAACAAGGATGGAGAGATAATCAAAGGCTATTAACCTAAAAACTTGTTATGTGACAAATACAACTAGACCCAGAATACTGCAGGAGAAGAAAAATATACCTGTGTTGACGGGCCTTGATGAATTCAGGTATGAACAGACATGGACCATTATAACTCTGATGGGAATATTTCATGTAACTGAAGAAACACAGCATATCTAGCTGTTTGCAGATTATGCAGGTCTCACATTAAGAAGACATCAAGGACATTTCAGTTTCACATACCAAAACATATTGCAGACATCTTTGATGTGAATGTAAAGATTCCTGTGGCAAAACATTGCAAGCAATGTAAAGAAGGGAGTAACACTGTATTCCGTGAAGTCGAAGCCAGGCGGCATATTTTGAAGGAATGCAAATGAAGATTGCAATAGTAAGGCCTCCGTTATGCTACACAGAAAGTCCCGCTAAGCTCCTAACTAGCACATTTATAATTACAGGAAAATGTCTTTTATATTCAGGCAATACAGTTCTGGAGAGAGTGAATGGTGACCGAATATGCAGAGTTGAAGAAATTAAGATGAGAGATGAGAAGTTTGGATTCAGATGAGGATGCAGCACAACTAACCCAGCGTTTGCGGTGAGGCATACAGCTGAGAAGAAGCTAGAGATGAAGAAGGAGTCCAACTGGGCATGTCTAGACTTGAAGAAAGCACATGACAGGGTCCCAAGAAAGCAGATTTGGGCAGTCCTACTGTAGTTTGAAGTCCCAAAAACATTGGTAGAATTAGTGCAGACTATGTACAAGGACCCAATGACTAAAGCACAGACAGTGTTTGGTCTCACAGAGGGGTTCCCAGCAGGAGTAGGTCTGCATCAGGGTTCAGCTCTGGGCCCAATGCTGTTCATACTGGTGATGGACTACATTAGCAAACAGGTCGGAAGGGACAGATCAACAAAGTTGCTGTATGCAGACAATGTGGCATTACAGGCAGACTCTGAGCTAGAACGTCAGCAAAGGATAGGAAAATGGAATGCAAAACTGAAGGTACGTGCCATGAAACTGAGTACTGATAAGACAGCTGTAGTAGCAGCAAATGGGAGAATCCAAAAAAGCTGGGAATTGAGATAGAAGGGAAAATAGTAGACTACATTAACAGCCTCAAGAATCTGGTAGGGTTGCATAAGGAATCTACAACAGGATGGCATTAAATATACTGATCCCAAGGATATTGTCAATATCCTGGCAGATCAATTCAGTGCTAACTTCACCCCCCCCTCTCACCTCCTGAACGACCCATCTCAATACCAGAAGATTGCCAAATTCCGGTAATAATGGCCACATAGGTAAAAAAACGCACTCTCCAAAGCTAAGAATACAGCATCCATGGGACCAGACGACATCCCAGGCTGTGTACTATATGAACTACAAAATGAACTGGCACCTCACCTAAGTGTCATGTTTAATCATACCCTCACTTCAGGCTTTGTGCCTACTGAGTGGCGCACAGCTACAGTTATCCCACTCCACAAGGGGGGATCCACCTTGGATCCCGGGAACTACCGCCCCATCAGTCTGATGAACCTGATCTGCAAGGCCATGGAACGTATTATCATGGAACTTATAAACAAAGATATTGGCAACCTTCAAACACTGGACCCCACCCAGTTTGGGTTTGTGAAGGGCCGATCTTGTCTCCTGAACCTGATTGACTTCTTTGAATCAGTCTTCAGAGCCGTGGATGTGGGTAAGGCAGTCCACACAGCCTATTTGGACCTTGCAAAGGCTTTTGACATCATCCCCCACTCTGGAATCATAGATAAACTTACTAAGCTGGGCATTAATCCCTACATCACTCAATGGGTTACCAACTGGCTTACTGACAGAACCCACACTGTAAAAGTAGCTGACTCCAAATCCAGCTCCAGACAAGTGGCAAGTGGAGTACCTCAGGGTTCAGTCCTGGGACCGCTCTTGTTTGGCATCTACTTCTCTGAAGTACAGGCCAACACTAAGGGACTCTGGCTAACAAAGACCACAGATGACTGCAAACTGGGAGCCATTATTGAATCCCCAAATGTTGTGGATACTCTACAAAAGGGCCTTACAGAAACAGATGCTTGGTGCCAGAGCCATGGGCTCAAGCTCACTGCCAAGAAATGTATGCTTATCCCCTTTGGGAAAAAAACATGTAGCCATGAATTACCACATAGGTGGCAGTACACTAAACACCGAAAGTGTGATAAGAGACTTAGGGACACAGGTGGACAGTGGTCTCACCTTCAATAACCACATCACCACAACAGTCAGGAAATCCTTCTATGTGGCACACCTCATCACTAAGGGCTTTTCATCCAGAAAAAAGGAGGTCATTGTCCCACTGTACTCATCCCTCATTAGACCCATTATAGAATACAACACTCCATTTGGTATGTACCTCTCAAGACATCTGCAACAACTGGAAAGACCACAGAAATACCTCACTAAAAGAATTACAGGCCTAAAGCAGATGCCTATGCTGACCTCCTTAAAAAACTCCAGCTATACTCTGTCGCATATCGTCTACTCAGAGGCGATCTCTGCTTAACATACAAGGCCATATCAAACCCTGGGCTGTTGGACATGCTACACTTAAAGAAATCCCAATCCCTCAGAGGCACACACTCCAGGGATCTAAACCTTGTCATCACAATAAACAAAACATGCTGGAGGGATAGGTTCCTGACCCAGAGACTCCCGAGACTCTGAAATAGCCTGCCCGTACATGTCAAGCAGAGCGCCTCCTTGACCCTCTTCAAAAGGAACCTTGATGATTGGATGGGAGAAAGGAAATTCACTCTGAGGATCTCGTCAGTTGCCCTGCTAGACAGGGGTCCAGGGAAGTAAATAGTGTGGGAAGAAATAGCCAGGGAATTGTTATGGCTAAGCTTGTATAGGCCCTAGGACCGATAGCCTAGTACCAACCTATGAACCTAAGAGGGAAATCTAAATAAGGTCAAAGCTAGAATCAGAGGGGCTGCAGCTAACTGGCACAGAGTGCCAGGGGTAGTGTGTAACAGAAGAATGCCAAAGAAGTTGAAAAGTAAGGTGGACAAAACAGTGGTTCAACCAGTACTACTGTATGGTACAGAAACCTGGGCAGTAAAGGCAGAGCAGTTGGGAAAACTACAGGGATGAAGATGAAGTGTCTAAGACAGGTGGTAGGATGCACACTGTGGGACAGACAAAGACATCAGAACAGAAGCCCAAGGAGCTCCAATTGCAGAGAAGGTCAAAGAGAACAGATTACGGTGGTTAGGGTACATGTGCAGAAAACCAGAAGACAATCTGGTGAAGAAGATTTGGGACAGACATAAAGAAGGTAAGAAGAAATGAGGGCATCCAGCAAGGAGATGGATTGTATGAGACAAGACCTGCAACCCTCAGGCATGATTGCTGAAGAAGGTAGGAGAGTGTCATTGAATTTAGAGAGAGATGGCTACAGTTGACACAGCACCCTGATCCCATGTAGAAAATGACAGAAAAGTGAGTTGATGATTTCTAAGTAAGTACTCAAACACTGGTAAAATAAAATTATTAGGACTCTAGGGTGAGTAGTCAATGCTAAAATAAATAAAATAAAATAACACATTAATGTAGCACGAGTGACAGTCTGTCAGAGAAATCAATTAGGGCAAACATGAAGAAACAACACAAAACCAGTCTTAAGTAGTCTTTACGGGCCTTGGCCTTAAACAGATTGTTATATTAATATTGTCATTCAGACATTCAGACCATGGGAGGGTGACCTGCATCACACCTTATTTGTCATTCTAAGTGTTTCTTTTCCAAAAGATTGTTTAAGTCACCACCCCCTTTAAGTATACTCTATCCACTCCAAAATGATATTTATTTTAATTCATACATGTGGTAGAGTGTTTATATACATGTGATAGAGTGTTTATATACATGTGATAGAGTGTTTATATACATGTGATAGAGTGTTTACACAGAACATTAGTATGATCTTTAGTCTGAATAGCACATATATGTTCCCGAATGAGTTGCAGCAGTCCACATTGCCACACTGTACTAAAACTTCCCTATTAACACTCCACGATAAAATAAAATAAAAAAAAAAAACATTAATCTATGTAAAAATCCAATGTCACTTCTTCTTCTTTCGGCTGCTCCCATTAGGGGTCACCACAGCAGATCAACTGTTTCCATTTCTTCCTGTCCTCTGCATCTTGCTCTGTCACACCAACTACCTGCATGTCCTCTCTCACCACATCCATAAATCTTATCTTAGGCCTTCCTCTTTTCTTGTTACCTGGCAGCTTCATCCTTAGCATCTTTTTCCCAATATACTCTGCATCCCTCCTCAGCACATGTCCAAACCAACGTAATCTTGCCTCTCTGGCTTTGTCTCCAAACCTTCCAACCTGGGCTGTCCCTCTAATATACTTATTCCTAATCCTGTCCATCCTCGTCACACCCAGTGCAAATCTTAAGATCTTCAACTCTGCCACATTAAGCTCTGACTCCTGCCTTTTTGTCAACGCCACTGTCTCCAACCCATATAACATAGCTGGTCTCACTACCCTCTTGTAGACCTTCCCTTTCACTCTTACTGGTACTCGTCTGTCACAAATCACTCCTGACACTCTTCTCCACCCACTCCATCCTGCCTGTACTCTCTTCTTCACCTCTCTTCCACACTCACCATTACTCTGAACTGTTGATCCCAAGTACTTAAACTCATTCACCTTCGCCACCTCTACTCCTTGCATCCTCACCATTCCTCCACCTTCCCTCTCATTCACACACATATATTCTGTATTAGTCCTGCTGACCTTCATTCCTCTTCTCTCTAGAGCATATCTCCACCTCTCCAGGGTCTCCTCCACCTGTTCCCTACTCTCACTACAGATCACAATGTCATCTGCAAACATCATAGTCCACGAGGACTCCTGTCTGATCTCGTCTGTCAACCTGTCCATCACCATTGCAAATAAGAAAGGGCTCAGAGCTGATCCTTGATGTAATCCCACCTCCACCTTAAACGCATCTGTCACTCCCACCGCAGACCTCACCACTGTCACAATACCCTCATACATATCCTGTACCACTCTTACATACTTCTCTGACACTCCCGACTTCCTCATACAATACCACAACTCCTCTCTAGGCACCCTGTCATATGCTTTCTCTAAATCCACAAAGACACAATGCAACTCCTTCTGACCTTCTCTGTACTTCTCCATCAACACTCTCAGAGCAAACATCGTATCTGTGGTGCTCTTTCCTGGCATGAAACCATACTGCTGATCACTAATCATCACCTCCCTTCTTAACCTAGCTTCCACTACTCTTTCCCATAACTTCATGCAATGACTGATCAGTTTAATCCCTCTGTAGTTACTACAGCTCTGCACATCACCCTTACTCTTAAAAATTGGTACCAAAACACTTTTTCTCCATTCCTCAGGCATCCTCTCACTTTCCAAGATTTCATTAAACAATCTAGTTAAAAACTCCACTGCCATTTCACCTAAACACCTCCATGCTTCCACAGGTATGTCATTGGGACCAACAGCCTTTCCGTTCTTCATCCTCTTCATAGCTATCCTTACTTCCTCCTTGCTAATCCACTGCACTTCATGATTCACTATCCGCACATCATCCAACCTTCTCTCCCTCTCATTCTCTTCATTCATCAACCCCTCAAAGTAATTTTTCCATCTTCTCAACACGCTCTCCTTGCTTGTGAGTACGTTTCCCTCATTATCCTTTATCACCCTTACCTGCTGCACATCTTTACTAGCTCAGTCCCTCTGTCTAGCCAATCGGTACAGGTCCTTTTCTCCTTCCTTAGTGTCCAACCTTTTATACAACTCTTCATACGCCTTATCCTTAGCCTTCGCCACCTCTCTCTTTGCCATGCACCTCATCTCCTTATACTCTTGTCTACTTTCTTCATCTCTTTGACAATCCCACTTCTTCTTCACCAACCTCTTTCTCTGTATACTCTCCTGTACCTCTTCATTCCACCACCAGGTCTCCTTGTGCTCCTTCCTCTTTCCAGATGTCACACCAAGCACCTTTCTAGCCATCTCTCTTACTAGATCTGCTGTAGTTACCGAGCTATTCGGTAACTCTTCACTGCCACCCAGTGCCTGTCTTAACTCTTCCCTGAATATCACCTCACAATTACCCTTTTTCAATTTCCACCATTTGATCCTTGGTGCTGCCCTCACACTCATCCTCCTCTTCTTGATCACCAGTGTCATCCTACAAATCACCATCCTATGCTGCCTAACTACACTTTCCCCTGCCACCACTTTACAGTCTCCAATCTCCTTCAGATTGGCCCTTTTACATAAGATATAATCCACCTGTGTGCATCTTCCTCCACTCTTGTATATCACCGTATGCTCCTCCCTCTTGTTAAAAAACATATTCATCACAGCCATGTCCATCCTTTTTGCAAAATCCACTACCATCTGACCTTCTGCATTCCTTTGCTTAACACCATACCTACCCATCACTTCCTCGTCCCCTCTGTTCCCTTCACCAATATGCCCATTGAAATCTGCTCCAATCACCAGTTTCTCACCCTTGGGTACAGTCATCACCACTTCATCTAACTCACTCCAAAAATTTTCTTTCTCATCCATCGCACACCCAACTTGTGGAGCATATGCACTAACAACATTCATCATTACAACATCAATTTCCAGCTTCATAAACATCAGTCTATCCGACACTCTTTTCACCTCCAAAACACTCTTAGCATACTGTTCCTTCAGGATAATGCCTATGCCATTTCTCCTCCCATCCACACCATGATAAAACAATTTGAAACCACCTCCGATACACCTACCCTTGCTCCCCTTCCATCTGGTCTCTTGCACACACAATATACCAACTGTCCTTTGGTCCATCATACCAGCTAACTCTCTCCGTATACAAGTCATACTGCCAATATTCAAAGTTCCAACCCTCACTATCACAGTCCTAGCCTTTACCTGCCTTCAGGCATGCCTTCCGCCTCTTCTCCTCCTTCGGCCAACAGTAGCCCAATTTCCACCAGCACCCTGTTGGCCAACAGTACTGGTGGCGGTTGTTGTTAACCCGGGCCTTGACCGATCTGGTATGAATTTCTGTACTGTTTTCTGCATGTATAGTTTGGCAAAATTTTATGCTGGATGCCCTTCCTGATGCAACCCTCCCCATTTATCCGGGCTTGGGACCGGCACAAAGAAATGCACTGGCTTGTGCATCCCCAGTGGCTGGGTTAATGCCACTATGCAGGTTTAATTTTTCTGCAAAACAATTAAGTTCCCATTCAGCTAAAGCTACACTGGAAAATACTGGTGCTCTGGGAACTCCCACAGCTACTCTGTTAATGTATTTGTAATATGTTTTAGCTAAAAAAAATATAAATCCTTTTCATCTTCAAAAAGTTGTAAATTCTCAGCCTTTATAACTTTTATAACTTTATATTCTCTTTGCTTTTTCTCTACTGTACATCTCTTTCTTATTGCTCCTACAACTTCCTTTAACATTCTGTTAATAGTTTCCCTGCAACTATATCCCTGTAAGGTAGTAATATATATAACATGTATAAGGTTGTATTAGAAGTATAGAGATGGGGGGGGGGTGAGCAGTGTCACAAAACTATGTATATGGCTAGGAGATGCTACTAAAACTGCTCCAGTATCGGTGATGACTGGTTGTCGTGCGTAGGGCTCTGAATGAACAAAAATGGTTTGACGATATGGCAAGTTGAAGATACCAGGGTACTTATACTGGAGATGTACAGGAACAGGCACATCACTTAGATAGCTGAAGATAATATTTATATTACTACAACTAAGCAGTTTGGACACTCTCCAGTATTTCAGGAAGAACTGGTTATGGAATGAAGACACCTGAAAAATTAAGCTTTTACAGCAATCATTTGTAAGTGCCACATTGTAATCAACACCCACAAATAAACACTAAAATTAACTAGTATTCTGTGCCCCAGTATGCCTGACAAAAAGGCAGTGAAAAGCTTCCACTCTTGAAAGGTTGCTAAACAACCCAGTATAAATGGAAATGATTTGTACTGGTTTCCAGGCACCTCCAGCAATAAGATGGGGATGTTCACACCACTCTTTAGGAAATGCAATGCAGTTAATGTCTTTATAAAAATAACAAGTGGCTCATTCAGTTTCTCCAGATTACCCAAACTCTCTCTTACTCCTTTTTTCATCAACACTTGGTCCAAATCATCATCATGGTGATAATGAGCCTGGATGGTGGTGTGACCCTACCAGCCCAGCTATCTGGAATTTTGTAAATAATCATATGTAATTTGTGAATATTAATATGATTTGTGTGCTTGTCTTGAAAATGTGGGAGAACTATATATTATGTGTATATTAAATGACTGGTACAGAAGTGTGTGTTTATCTTTTGACCCATATTGTAAGCTAACACCTGTTGATTGTCTTGTAATTTTGTGTCACTGAGTCAGGATATCCAGCAGCCAGACTCCTCCCCCTGCCCAGTATCACCTGATAGTCCTTTTCCCCTGTTACTAACTTTATTATTTCCCCACCTACTTATCCTTGTCTTGGTTACCTTCTGTATCTTTCCTTCTGCCCACTAGGTGGCAGTATAATCCAGCTTTGTGCCCTCGCTGTCTCCTCCACTTGTGCTTGCTTTAGCTCAATATAATTCTTCTTTTCTCCTATTTCTTATCTCTTGCCCTGCTGCTTCACCTCCTAGCCCCTACTCTTCTCATCCTTTACCTACTTTAGACTATATCCACTTCTAGCTTCCCTGCTTCATTATCCTCTCTCCTACACCATACCTGCTCTACTACAAGCTACATACCTGTTACTCCGTCTCCTTCTCTTTGCCCCTTACTGATTGTCTCCTCTGAATCCTCCACCACTTAGTCTGCAGCTTCTTACTTGAATACCAATTTCCTACAAATCCTAGATCTCCATGCCCCCCTTTGCTCTTCCCGAGTTAGGACTAAAACAGCCCCATGGCTCACAAAACAAACAAAGGACAAAATACTCCTTCGGAACAAAATATGGGCCAGATGGAGAGCCACTAAGAGCTCTGCTGACCACCTATATTTTAAACAGCTAAGAAATGCTACCAAGAATGACATTATCTTAGACAAGAAAAAATACTATTTCCACCTTCAACAATCACTCCCAAATAACCCTAAAAAGTTTTGGTCAGGCATTAATAAACTTCTCCATCCAGGACATACCAAAACTCCAGCCCCATCTTCAGTTCCCCATAATAACTCTTTGCAAATAGCAGATGCCTTTAATAATTACTTCACAGAAACTATACAAACTCTTGCAAACACAATATCTCCCATTTCCCCCAGCACTTTACAAAACACAAACAGTTCAGTGCCTCCCTTCCATATACAACCTGTGCCAACATCCTTTATCTGCAAACTCCTTCAAAAACTCAAACCTTGCACCCCTTCTGCCGACCACCTACCAGCAGAATACCTTCAAATAGCTTCCAAAGTCATAGCATATCCCATATCCATCCTTATAAACCGAACAATCATAGAAGGTAACATCCCATCCATATGGAAAGTCTCCCATATAATCCCCTTACATAAAGGAGGCAAATCCACTGATATCTCCAACTTCCGACCAATTGCATTACTCTCTCCATTAGCCAAAATAATGGAAAAATGTATTCACCATAAACTTCTCCAACTTCTGCTCCACAATAACTTACTTGCCAACTGTCAGCACGGCTTTAGGCCCTTTCATAGTACAACTACTGCCCTTCTATCTTTTACTGACTGTATTAACAAAAATCGAAATAATAACTCTCTGTCTTCTGCACTATTCATTGACCTATCAAAGGCCTTTGATATGGTTAACCATGACTTAACTAATCAATGTCCTAAAAGCCCAGTCTCTTGACCCACAAGCAATACTTTGGTTTACATCCTATCTAAAAAATAGACAACAAGCAGTGCTCTGGGACAATCTCTCCACACCCCTCCCTGTAAACATTGGAGTCCCTCAAGGCTCTATCCTCGGCCCTCTTCTATTTTCCATCTTTATTAATGATCTAAATACTGTTGTTCCTCAAGCCACATGCATACAGTACGCTGATGATTCTACTTTAATCTGTACTGCTAAGTCATCAATCTCTCTTCAGACCCTTACTCAAGCAGTTTTTAACTCTGTTGAAAATTGGTTCACCCATCACTACCTCCTCCTTAACCCTAAAAAAAAAATTATTACTTTTTGCCCCCACTCAAAAGTCACCAGAGTTCCACTTCACAATTATCTCTAACAATGGAACTACTATTTCCCCTGACACTACTACACGTCTACTGGGCATAACCATAGATAATAACCTCAGCTTCGACGAACATATCAACAATACTATACAGACTGTCAATAAAAAACTAGGCTCCCTGTATAGAATCAAAACCTTCCTCACACCACTAGCTAAAACCTCCATTGCCCAGACTCACCTAACTTCTACTCTATTCTATGCTTCCTCCATATACATCAATCTATCAAAACACAATCTAAGCAAGCTTGAAACTAGCTATAATAACATAGCTAGATTTGTCACTGCCACCCCTTTCAGAACCCACCACTGTCACAACCTTAAACAACTTGGATGGTCAGAACTACAAAACCATCTACTGTATAAGCAACTGCTTATCTCACATAATATTCTTCATCACCCAAACAATACCCCAATCCTCTCTAACCTGATCTCCCCATATAGAAATCTTGCAACACTTCACTCAGCAAATAAGCTATTAATCTCCTATATTAAATCAAACAATAAAGCTGGGGACTCACTTTTTACTAACATTGTGGGTAAAATTCCTAGTACACTCACGTCTCTCTCATCCACACCACTCTTCAAGAAACATCTCAAAGAACATCTGAAATTTCATTGGCTTTGTCCCTGTTCTAAACCAGACTAAACCCTACCTTTTCCCCCTTAATGCTCTTTTTTCTATACCCCTTCCTTCCAACCTTTGTCCCCTCTGCAGCTTTAATCAATAGAATCTAACCTTATTCTAGCCCTTGTGATTCTTGCCTTCTTCTGCTCTCTCTCTTTCTCTTTCTCAGACCTACTAATCATTACTTCAGAATTCTGAGTGTCCTTGTATTCAATTGTATTTTAAACCTTGCACAGCCTGTGAGCTATTATTCACAGAAACAATTTTTTTGATTCTCTTAAATCTTTTTTAATTTCTTTGTATTTGAATTTAGTCATTTTTAACTATTGTAATCTTTTTTGTAATTTACTAATGCTTGGAGCTTATCTCCCTAGGCCTCTACTGAAAATGGACATGTATCCAGCTAGACTAGCACAGCCAGCAAATGTAAAATAAATAAATAAAAATAAATAAATAAAAAAACTGTATGCTATGTACTGAGCTTCAAGAATGTAACCACAGTGTACCCTACTGGAAAATAACAGAAATATGTATAAACTACTTACCTGTGCAAATGTATGTTTTAATAAAAGAGGCTGGAACATACAGAGTTAACTTACAAAACTTTAAGAAAATAAGTTGAAATTAGGTGCTTTACGATGTGCTATAAAAAGTCAGTTTCAGTGCAGCAAGCAGACACAATGTCTAGAGCTAGAGGTTTTCCTATTGTCTTGAAACAGAAATAATTACTAAGTTTCAAATGTAAAGTGTTTTATTGCTCTGTTACTTCCTAGCAGCTGCACATCTGAGAGATAAGTATTTTTGACACAGAGATGTAGGTTTCTGTTAGCCTGAGAACTGAAGGCAAGTGACAAAGAGTGATGTCATCCAAAGCTGACCCAGCAGTAATGTTTGACAGTAATTTAAGAACTCTCTCAGAGACAGACTTTGCATTTTGCATTTGTCTTTGGACCTAGACCTATCCCACTCATAAGCACTTCTGCCTGTGTCTTGCTAATAGTAAGTAACTAGGGAAAAGTGATTTCTTTTAGATATAGATAGGAATATAGTGACGATTAGTTTAGATGTTTTCTGTATTTATTTGAGACTGTCCTGCGGTGTTGTTTTGAAATATTTCCTGTGATTCTGAACTCTGTAGTCACTGTGCTGAGTTACTGAATGTTGTCTTGTTCTTTTATTTATTATTAAATATATTTAAACCTTTTAATTGTGGCTGTTTTGTTTAGAGATATTTAAGCTCTTAGAGTACTTGCATATGTATTTGGTGACACTGTATAGGCCACTCCAAAGTAGCCTTGTTCTTGGTCATACTTACTATTTGGATAATAGTAACATTACACAGTAGGATTGGTCACCCTTTGTAAGGACCTTATATTAGCTGATAAAGAGATGTTTGGTGGCAGTGATAACTACCTTTTAGTCTGGGCAGAAGGCAGCATAGCTAGTAAACCTGCACCAGCCTTTCAAAGCAGCATGTGTGTTTGTATATAAATCAAATCTTAAAGTGTGTGTCAGCTACTTGGGCAGGGACATGAAGCATGGTTGGACAGACAGGGTGCAGGAGGTTTTGGATTGAACATTCTGCTGAGATCTTAACCTTATGGCTGTGCCAGTGAGATGTCTTACTGGGGATCTGGAGAAATAGGGAGAAACCAGGCCCAGACTGACTGTGATCTCTGTGTGCTCTTAATGGAAATTGCACTTTACTGTGTGTATACTTGTCATCCTCCCAATGTGTACGTCCCTCACTGGTGCTAGTGGTGAGGACTGAGGCTCCTTGATTACTGGGTCATTGCAAGGGTGTCACAGGTTGGATGGAGGGAGATGCAAGTATTTGAAAGCTAGAAATGTGAAAATTTAAATTCCGGCTCTATTGAATGGGGATATGTTGAAAAGATATTTTTCAAAAGCATTTTTTATGGATTGCAAAGACTGCCTTACGCTCCATAAATTTGTTACCTGTGAGTTACTTTCCAATTGGATTTGGACTTAAATTTTTATCAAGTTCAAATTTCAGCTAAAATTTCAAATTTTATTAGCTTTTTTATTTCCCACTGGGGGGACTGGAATGTGTATTGTTTACCCCACATATGTATAGGTTGTTTGTCCATTTCCTCCTCACTACTTTGTCGATAGGGTATAATTTTTCTTGCAAGTTCTCTTGGTCAGGATATTACAGCCAATGTGATAAAAATGGGAAGATATCCAAGAGTCCACAGCATGTCTAGGCAAAAGTATCTGCAAAAGTATAACTGACTTCAGGTCCATTCTTCACCAAATACCGACCACAATGACCAATACGAGCCATGACCTCAGAATCAGCAGATTATCTGGTTTTACAAGCAGTTCATTCCCTGTATACTTTGCTCCTTAAAAGCTTTCCCCTACTATTTTTCAAAAGGGGTATAATTTTCCATGTCATCGAAAATTGCTTCAGAATGTCCTCACAACCAGTTTCCTACAATGCACAAAAAGGCCCCAGCTGCATTTCATTGGTAACTTACTCCTTCATTTCAAGAATGTTGAATAAATGTCCTTAGTCCTTAGCATAGATTTTAACTTAACCCAACCTAGAGATAGATAGCGTATTAGATTCAAAACAATATGCGGTATGTGCCATAATTGGGTAATATAACCAACCATCATATTTTTATACAATGTGTCCCTTACTTTCCACAATGTAAAAAGAGCCCAGTGACTTAAATGCATTCAAACAAGTATTTCTGGAGGGACTGGAGGATGATGAAGTGACCTGAGGATGTGTTGTAGCCTCATCATTCACATCACTGTAGTGGTGGACAAAAGCACAGATCTCCAAGTGTGAGATTTAAACTTTGGGCTGTAGAGTTACAAAGTGAACACTGCATTAAAAAATATTATCCTGTGCTTTGTTATTCAGCATGTATGGACATCCAAATGTGTTTCTCATCTTGGTAAGTCCTACAAGAAGGAAGTATACACACACTAAGGGGTTTACGTCAAGTAATTCCTGTATCTACCTACATGCTACCATATGTGATGGCATCCTTAAGCAGGAGCAATCATAAAACACCCTTTTGTTGATGTTTTGCCAGAAGGAAGTATCAGATATTACAAAATAACTCTTATTAGATTAAAAGAAAATGTGGCAATTGTCCTGTGATACAGAATTCACTTCTTAATATTGCAGTGAATATAGGCATCGTTTTCATTGTCATAGCAAATGTATTCTTTTTTTTTGTCTCCTCAGACCTTATTGCTACATTCCTGGTTCCTAGTACCCAATATCCATGCCAGGTCTATCAGCTACTCTTCACCACCCTCCCCAGATTTTACTCCATTTTTGCTGCAGTCAGTCATGGATCCTGAGGGTGCCCTGGGAGCGTCACTCATTTGTGTGTCCATCTGAGGGGGATTTTTTTTTTAAGATCCATCCACTTTCCTTTCCCCACCCACCATGTTTGATGTTTACGTCTGAGGGCAACTCCCCACTTTTCACCATACCCCCGTAGGGAGTGTATCAGTGATCATCCTCCCAACTGGTATGGGCATGCCCATCTTTTCCCTGCCACTCCAACAGTCTCCCAAGATGCTAATTGAACAGACTGAGATGTAGTCAGGGCTTTATCTGTCCTCTACACCACTGGCGCAGCCTGTAACAGATGCATTCTTAGCTCACTGGTGATAATCTGAATTATGCAATTTCAGATAAATGTTATCCCAGATTAATAAAATCTCACAGATATGCTAATCCAAAATGTGCAATCCCCAGCGTATGTTCACTGAGAATGATGAAGACAGCAAAAGGACCAACCTCATTGTAGTTCAGGGTTTGATTTACCAAAGTTGTCTGTGATTCACTTAACCAGACAGTGTTCCAGGGCTGAAATGGTCCATATTGATAGTGCTCTGTCATGGTTAACAAACACACAAACAAATAAACCTTTTGTCACAGTGGTTACATCAAGGATATGGCTGAAGTCATTTAAAGAGGTGTCTGTCCTTCCAATAGAAAACAAGGCCACATCTAAGACAAAGCAATGCTCAGTAAAGTTAGTGACGTCAGCTATACACGGACATGCAGATGTGTTTTAAACCTGGTGGGGCTCTCTCCAACGTGAGAAGCATCAACTGTTTTCTAAAATAAGACTCCTCAAATATGATCCAGTCCCAGAACAGTACTGTAACCATACCACTGAGTTCACCGACTGATGGATCCCATATTCCTGGTTAACAGGCAGACTGAGATATTTAGGAAGACAAATTTCAGACAACAGATAAGGAGAGCAGCGAGGAATTGGAAATTGTATGCCTTGATGTAATGATAAAAACAGAAGTGATCAAGATAGAGTATATCAAATTAAAATAATTATCAGAGGCTACACATCAAATGAAGGAGGGGTGTTTTGGAGAGTTGCAGGGCAACCATTTCTAAAAAAAATGTTTTTCATGCATTGGTTCTTGTTCCATTAGTGTTAGCCAAGAAATAAAATACACAAATGCAAAACCTATTTCCAGGTACCATGTAGAACTACATTTAAACTGAAGACATGCTCACAGTCAACGTATAAACATGTGATACTTCTGGGATTCAAACCTAGTTTGTTAGATTTATGTCTTACTACTTGTAGGTACCATGTGCTGCAGTGATCCATACATTTGCAAATAAATAACCTTTTGTACCTGGGACTTCCCTCCCATATCAGTCTTCATGAAATTAGTTAGCACATTTATTATATGTGCTTTATAAAATAATGCATTTCAATTTAATAGTAACAAACTGCATATTAGTAAAGCTTTCATTAACTAATATATATCTGAGTTACTAATAAACATTTTAGCTGCTAACAATTTCATCAGAAGGTACAGCGAAATGCTGTCCTAGTTGTGTATGCATTTCATTCCTCTCTTTGTAAGATACACTGGGTTCCTATAACAGTACAAGTGAAACAAATAAATGATATTGTGTGTAACTTGTTTACAATGTTTCATTTAATAGTCTAATTACAATGTGGTCTTTTTCCTGCTTGAATAACAACTAGTGCTTATACAGTAATTTCAGATCATTTTAATTAGTATTTTTGTTGACATTTGAGATCTGTTCTAAAAGACGCCAACAGTCCTAGAAGAGTTAGAAATCACCTTGCCAAATAAACAATAATTTGGGAGGGAAAATAAATCATTCAACTACAAATCCTTCCTTATTCGGCTAGTAATTGGATTCACTTTAAAGATGGTCAGTATGCATGTGTTTGGGGGGTAGAAGGAGTGTGAGAAAATAAGACAAGATACCAGCTTCTTTCTCCTTTTGTTCAGTCAGTAGCCTTTGCTCATTTTAAAGATGTTTCCAGCTGGAGTTGGGCTGTATCGAATGCGTTGCTAGGTTGCTGGGGACCTGCACAACGATTCGCTTGGCTGAAGCTGTACAGTGACAGACACTAGCATCATGCTCCAGTGAGCAGGTCGACACCACCGAAATGAGAATTACTTTTCCATTCTCATTCACATTTCGTTTTGACAGAAAGAAAGCCAATAATCCAGGAGGTGGGGTTGATTTAACTCCTGAAGGAACAGAAGAATAAAAAAATGTGATTTGTTTGCAATTCTTCCCTTCTTTTTATTTTTCTGCAGTTAGTGTGCACACCATGTTCCTTGAACACACCTTTTGGGGTTTAGCACAGCCAGACAATAAGGGCAGTTTAATTTATGACAAATCAGAATTGATGAGCATTGTCAGTATCATAACCAGTATCTGAAGTAACAGATATAGTTAAACATCCATGCCATGACATTAACATCTGGAAGCAATAGTAAATAGGATAAATCTAGAGTGATATGATCACTTTGGGAATTCAACGCACAATTTCAAATAAAAGACCAGTTGTAGCTGCAGTAAACTCCTTGCATTCGTTTTATTATATATAAATGCATTTTGCATGGCAGGCCGGCTGTCATACCCATTTTTAAATAAGGCTAAGCTGTTAATAAAGTAGCCGCTACATATATACATTTGGCTGTGTGCCAGGCCATATACTTCCTACCTGCAAGCCAATTTATCACAAGGGTATTTTGCTTTATCACTGCATGACTTTAAGTGGCAGTCAAATAGTAATCTGCTCAAGCAGCAGAGACCTCCAAAGCAGAAACGCAAGCAACCTCCACCCCCAACACAACCCAAATGACACACAGCCCACAGACTCAGTGTGCCAATAAACCACAGCCCATAAGGCAAAACAACGTACCCAACACACTAGTCATAGGTGACTCTATAGTTAGGCACACTGATGTCCCACTCACCAGGCTAAACAAGGGGAAGGTTACTGTCAGTTGCCAGGATCCGCCAAATAATCCAAGCGCTCAGGTCACTCCACAACAAGTACATATATGACTCTGTCATTGTCCATGTTGGTGTGAATGACCTGAGACATACCTCCCTGGACTACATGAAAAGAGACGTGGAAGAGCTCTCCGATCTTGTAGCCCAGGCAGGTATGTCCCTAGCCCTGAGTAGCATCCTGCCATCGCCCAGAATGATACCATAGTACAAGGACAAAATGATTGACTTTAACAATTGGCTAAGCTTCTGGTGTCATTCTAAGGGGATCCAGTATCTGTCTGCTTGGGATGACATGGTCGACAGACCACGATGCTTTGCCAGAGATGGCCTGCACTTGTCACCCCTGGGATTCCGGATACTGGCTAAGGGTCTTACCGCCCCTATAGTGCCTTTTTTAGGCAACGTTCAAATTACAAATTCACCACCATAACAGGAACAGGCAAGCAAAAACTGAGGGTAATGCTACTCAATGCTAGAAGTCTAAATCTCAAAATGCACTCACTCGAGGTACTCATGGAAAACATCGATATCTGTGCAGTGACTGAGACCTGGTTCAAGGCTCTAGAGAGCACCCCTGCATTACCAGGCTATAACTCATACCACACTTTTCAGCCATCTAACCTGAACCAGAACACCAAAGGCTGAAGTGTGTCCATATTCATTAAGGATATCCACACCTCCAGGCTAGTTGCGCAGCATAATGCATCGGAGGTTATCCAAGTACAACTAACTCTAGGCAAAACTGCAATCTAAATTGCAGCTTGCTACAGATCCCCCACCATGCCCCAGGATCCCCACTCCTCTTTTCTTGATATACTGGAAAATATTAAGGTTCAACCAAACACCCTAATAATGGGCAATTTCAACTACTCCACCATTAACTTGGAAAACTATTTGTGTACCAACTCCTTAGCTCAACGCTTTCTGGAATTCATAAATTTCAATGCCCTGGATCAACTTATCCACACCCCCACCAGGGGCAACAATATCCTAGACCTAGTCATTACCAACATGAGTGACCGGTGTTCCACATCTGAAGTCAACTCCTCGTTGGTCAGATCTGACCATAAGCATATCACTCTAGATATCTGCATCGTGCACCCACCATTAAGGAAACCACAGTAAAAAATTTCTCCAAAGCTAACTTCAAGCTTCTTAAGACAGAAGTGGTGAACTTCATGACACCCATGCAAATGGACAATACAGTTACGACTGCTGAATCCTACACAAATACACTCTATAAGCACTTACACAAGTGCATGGATCGTGCTATCCCAAACAGAACCAAGATGCTATCCTCCAAAAAAAGGAAGCCAATCAGGTGGTCCCCTGCCATAAATAAACTCTACAACAGAAGAAAGAAACTGTTGCAAAAGAGAGTAAAATCCCATGAGTGGAGGAGCTCCCTGGTCAGCCTCAGTAAGAAGCTGAGATCCCTTATAAGATCCTCGAAAGCTAGCTATGAAAACAAAATTGCTACTAAATCCAAGGACAACCACAAAGCATTCTATAGCTATGTCAAGAATCTAGATGGCAAAACCAGATCTGCTCTGAGTTACAGCACAAAGGCATGAAAATTACAGAACCAACTAATATTGCCAACATCCTGGCAGATAGGTTCAGTGCTAACGTTACCCCCCTCTCACCCCCTAAAGGGCCCATATCTATACAGGAAGAATGCAGAGTCCCTGTAATCACAACTACGCAGGTAAAAGCTGCACTCTCTAAAGCCAAAAACACAGCATCCATGGGACCGAACAATATCCCAGGCTGTGTTTTACATGAACTTCAGAACAAACTGGCTCCCCACTTAAGCACCATGTTCAATAATAGCATCAGGCTTTGTGCCCACTGAATGGCACACAGAAACAGTTATCCCACTCCACAAAGGGGGAGCCACCACTGATCCCGGGAACTATCGACTTATTAGCCTGACGAGCCTGGTCTGCAAGGCCATGGAACGTATCATCATGGAACTCATAAACCAAGACATTGGTAACCTCCAAACTCTGGATCCCACCCAGTTCAGGTTTGTGAAAAGCAGATCATGCCTCCTGAACCTGATTGACTTCTTTGAGGCAGTCACCAAAGCCGTGGATGAGGGTAAGGTGGTTCACGCAGCCTATCTTGACCTCGCCAAGGCTTTCGACACCATCCCCCATTCTGGAATTATAGCTAAACTCACTAAACTAGGTATAAATCCCTACATCACAAGATGGGTTGCCAAATGGCTCACTGACAGAACCCACACTGTAAAAGGTGCAGACTCCAAATCTGACCTCAAAGCAGTGACAAGTGGAGTACCACAGGGTTCCATCCTGGGACCTCTCCTGTTTGGTATCTACTTCTCTGAAGTACAGGCTAACACAGAAGGCCTCTGGCTAACGAAGTTCACAGATGACTGCAAACTAGGAGCCATAGTCAAGTCCCCAAATGATGTGGACATTCTACAGAAGGGCCTCACTGAGACAGATGCCTGGTGTCAGAGCCATGGTCTCAAGCTCAATGCCAAAACGTGCAGTGTCATCCTCTTTGGTAAAAACTCTGTACCCATGAACTACCACATAGGCAGCAATCTACTTAACACCGAATGCGTGATAAGAGACCTTGGGACCCAGGTGGCTAGTAGTCTCGCCTTTGATAGTCACATCACCACAGTAGTCAGGAAGTCCTTCTACGTGGCACACCTCATCATAAAAGGGTTCTCATCCAGGAAAAAAGAGGTAATTGTTCCCCTCTACTCATTACTCATTAGACCCATTATAGAGTACAACGCCCCTTCTGGAATGTACCTCACAAGACATCTGCAGCAGCTGGAAAGGCCACAGAAGTACCTCACAAAGAGGATTACTGGCCTGAAACAAATGCCCTACACTGACTGCCTCAAAAAATTCCAGCTTTACTCCATAGCATATCACCTACTCCGAGGTGATCTCTGCATAACATATAAAGCTATGTCAAACCCAGAGCTGTTGGACATGCTACACCTAAAGAAATCCCAATCCCTCCGAGCTACATGCTCTAGAGACCAAAACCTTGCCACCACAATAAACAGGACATGCTGGAGGGATAGATTCCTGTCCCAGAGACTTCATATACTCTGGAAAAAGCTACCCATCTATGTCAAGCAAAGTTCTTCATTAGCACTCTTCAAGAAAAATCTTGATGAGTGGATGGGAAATAGGAAATACACCCCGGGGATCACTTCTGTGTCTCTGCTGGACAGTGGCACAGGAAAAATAACTTTCTTGGGTGGCATAAGCTATGGAACCTTACTGGCTAGGCTTATGTAGGCCCTTGGGCTGATAGCCTAGTACCTACCTATGAACCTATGACACTGTGGTGCAGGAAAAGGAAGGTGCTGCACTACTCAGTGTTTCATCCTATGTTTGTGACTTAAATCAAAGTCTTACCTACCTGAGTTGGTGGTAGCTCAAATGGATGTAAAACATTTCATAGTATCTATCAAAAAGAGTATGGGAACTTTCCTAATTCCCTGGCCAAATAACCCCTAGTATTATAAATACCTCCTTGAAAAGAGGCGACTAGCCTAGTGGGACTAACCTGGTCAACAAAGGATTAACAAGTAAAATAAATAAATCGAATTCTGATGCTGCTATACTATATGCCTCCTGAACTTTGCACCTCTATGAGTGCTGTTAGTAGAAAATGTGGTATATATAACAGGATGATCCAGACATATTCTTTAGAGAAATAACAGGCAAGTAGAACTGTGCTGCACATCAGACATTTTAATACATTTTATTTTTATTAGTGCTTTTCATTTTTTAGAAGACAGGATTTCAGAGTCCTCATCTTATCACATTATTTACCAATGCCCAAAATGTAGGAGTTCTTACAGAGTAGTAAATTAATTGTATTTTCATGACAGACCTGTCTGTGCAAGACACGTATTTACCAACTAGTCCTGAATTATAATAAATGACATCAGTTGCTAAACATAGTTTCAAAAATTACTTGAAAGGCTATCACAAAAGTAGATGTTATGAACAAGTTAAACCAAACATAATTTCACAGTATTTTTATATATGGCTACTCAACTGCAGAGATATAGGAATGGCATGTTAAGAGCTACTTTCTTCAGAACCATGGAGAGCTCCCACCCAACATACTGTGTGTACTCTTGATACCCAACAAAGGCATCAGTGGAGGACCGCTGCAATGACACAAACCAATGATGAGCAGGAGGGGGAGAGAAACTGCAATGACAAGCCAATGGTAAGCAGAAGGGGGAGGGCAACTGCAATGATAAACCAATGGTGAGCAGAAAGGGAAGGGCAACTGCAATGATAAACCAGTGGTGAGCAGAAGTAACGTAACTCAGGCAAGGACGTGCTAAAACACTAAAAAGAGGCTGATTTGGTGAAAACTGCAGTTATATTACAGGCATTTAAAGGAAGAGATCTGAATCATTTTCCACACAAATAATGATTATTATTGTCCAAGTTCAATGCCTGTAGCTGTCAGTAACGATTTCAAAACAGATTTGTACTAACATAATTTCTCAGGCAGAGGTTGTGTTTTTTGGAATTGTTTTTATGTATGATTAGTCAAAGTCAACTAGGTAAAGGGAGAAAAATTTAGGTTGCCCAGACCACCCATGTGGTCACTGAAGAATGGGACTCACCTCCCCCCTTATATGTCTCATGCCCCTTTTATTTGCCTTTCTCAGGAAGCTCTTTGAGGTTTTATGATGGGGTCTGTAAGCCACTAAACACTGTCATATGAACAACATGGATTAACCTATAAGGCTAGCAGGTTCAATATCCATCCCCTAGTTTAGACTCTGAGAGCCTTTCAGGCTGTTCTCAAGCCTTAACTCTGACCCTTTAAATGCATACAAAAATGTACTGTCTTGTTCCCAAATGTATTATTTATTTATTTCAATTTGTTTACCGGGAAAGTCTGACTGGGCATAAAAATGGACCATTTTCAGTGGAGGCCTGATGAGAAAAGCTCCACAGAGTTCAATGTTGTAACAGTATAATATTCATACAAGTACAAATATTTATGAGTGAAGACAGAGAATGTGGGCATACCTATGTGAGTACTATCAGTTTCCAGTTTATGACTTGTAATGGCAACCCTTTCACAATTGTCAGGTTATCCCATAAAACTTGTATAATTTGTCCTTCACTGCCTAGTGCCCTCCCAGAGGGGAACACAGGGCACTAGAGGCATGGAATTGGGGCAGATCATGCCTCTGTGTCATTTCTTGTGCTGCCCCAGCTCAACTGCCCACTTGGTCCTGGTCCCAAACATCTTTTGCAATGCCCAGTTCATCACATAATCCAGAAATACTCAAACTTGCTAGTGATAGCGGGAGATAAACATTTTAGAATGGACTGTGTATGTGCATACATTTTTAAATAACCCATCCACTGCAGCCTGACCCTAGACTCAAGGTATTTCTATGATTCTGTCTTATATTTATTGGAAATACAGACATATTTCAATAAATGCCGTTTGATACCTTACTGGAAGAAAGTATTTGATCATTTGTGCATTTCACTGTTTTACAACCTGGGGCAGAGAGAATACTTTTCAAGTAGTCCCTTTTCCGAAAGCTATGTAACCTCAAAATAAATAAGGTGAAGTGTGAGGGCAAAGCCCCCCACATTGACGGTGTCTCTGTAAAAAAAATGATTGCTATTATTTCTTTTTCCTGTAAGAAAAGTTTTGCAGTTTAGTTTGTGTTTTGCAGTGTATCATGTTGGCAATAAAATGTGTACATATAGTCTGCCATTATAAAAAAATGCCTAGGATATATTTAAGTATCTCTAACACAAGGCTTTGTAGTACCATTTAAGTAGGCTTGGGATACAGAGATAAGAGACAATGCACAGCAATTATTAAACACACTAGCAGTAATATAAACAGGGCATGAAAAGACATGAGAAAAATAACTAACAAAAGCAGCCAGAAACATTGTAATGGGAGTAAGTGAGCAATTATGATGCTATTCTGAAAGGTAATGCTACAAAGTAGCAAGTTGTGCAATTAGACAAGAATGATCACAGGACACAGTTTAGCAGGTATGGAGGGGAGATACTTTCCCAGAAAGGAAGAGAAAATAGTCAAGCATTATGAGTTTGATAGTATTACAAGGAAGTTTGCAAAGAGGGAGCAAGGCACGAAAAAAGAAAAGAAAAGAAATGAATAGAGATGGCAAAGAAAGTTTGAGAGAATGAGAAGCAAAACATTTATGGGTGAGGAGTAGTACCAATGCTGAAGTGAACATGAAGGAGAGAACTGGCTGGGCTCTTAAGGAAAATTATGCATTCTGGGATGGAAGAGAAAGAAAAACAGCAGGTATCTTGGTGTACGGAAAGACATTAAGGGGAGGTGGGACTGTAAAATCAGGGATCATATAAAACACAGCTAGTTCATCAACACAGAGCAGATATGGAGAGGTCCCAGATTTGAACTCATGATCATGGGAATGTGGAAACACAAGCTTAGTGGAAAAGGGTGGCGCAAAAAGAAATGCTATCCTCCTGGTAGGATAATGTTAGAGTGCATCTGGAACATGGTGATTACAGGGCTGTCTTTTTCCATCTTCTGTAACACAAACACATTTATCCTACTTTTATCTCCTTAAAGTTTAAAAGAGAAGACAGAGAGATGCAGAACAAGCGTGGGATATTGTTTATTACCCTCCTAAACTGCCATAACAAAGATTCTGTTGTCAGATGTTTGAAAGTAGGTTGCCCTCCCCTGTAATATCAGATCATGTGATTAAAGATTATAACAAGTCTCTTACAAGAAGTCAATGCACAATCTGTCAAATGTAAATCTTAATTATTCTGCCTCATTCAAAAACACAATTTCCATACCTGTGGGTGACATCATGAAGAGGTATTTTCAGTGGGGCAGGCAAGACCCCACACCCCTATTAATTAAGTATACTAAGTCCAAGCTCACATAACTGCAGGAAAAAGAGAGGTACACTGCAAAAGGGTGAAAATAGTTCTCACATTTACATCGGTCTCACAGCATAACAAATGTAATGACATGCTGGGAGGGTTCCATTCATGGGGATGAGATCAGGGGTGACAGTGGGAAGGTTTTCCCCAGATGGTTCATACCCCTATTGTAACATAATATACACTTAAAATGATTATAAAATAACACATACTGTAAAATGATCCCAAAGCTGCAATGAGAAGTCTCAGAGAGAAAACATCAGCAGATGAGTTAGAAAATACAAAGACAAAAATGAAGAAGGGCTAGTCTTCCTGTAACAGGGGTAGTTAGTGGGATTCTCTACCATCAGGCCCGTGGGGAAATGAAGAAGGGCTAGTGTTACTGTAACAGGGGCAGTTAGTGAGATTCTCTACCATCAGGCCCGTGGGGAAATGAAGAAGGGCTAGTGTTACTGTAACAGGGGTAGTTAGTGGGATTCTCTACCATCAGGCCAGTGGGGAAATGAAGAAGGGCTACTGTTACTGTAACAGGGGTAGTTAGTGGGATTCTCTACCATCAGGCCCGTGGGGAAATGAAGAAGGGCTAGTGTTACTGTAACAGGGGTAGTTAGTGGTATTCTCTACCATCAGGTCTGTGGGGAAATGAAGAGGGGCTAGTGTTACTGTAACAGGGGTAGTTAGTTGGATTCTCTACCATCAGGTCTGTGGGGAAATGAAGAGGGGCTAGTGTTACTGTAACAGGGGTTGTTAGTGGGATTCTCTACCATCAGGCCCGTGGGGAAATGAAGAAGGGCTAGTGTTACTGTAACAGGGGTAGTTAGTGGGATTCTCTACCATCAGGTCTGTGGGGAAATGAAGAGGGGCTAGTGTTACTGTAACAGGGGTAGTTAGTGGGATTCTCTACCATCAGGTCTGTGGGGAAATGAAGAAGGGCTAGTGTTACTGTAACAGGGGTAGTTAGTGGTATTCTCTACCATTAGGCCCGTGGGGAAATGAAGAAGGGCTAGTGTTACTGTAACAGGGGTAGTTAATGGGATTCTCTACCATCAGGCCCGTGGGGAAATAAAGAAGGGCTAGTGTTACTGTAACAGGGGCAGTTAGTGGGATTCTCTACCATCAGGCCCGTGGGGAAATGAAGAAGGACTAGTGTTACTGTAACACGGGTAGTTAGTGGGATTCTCTACCATCAGGCTCATGGGGAAATGAAGAAAGGCTAGTGTTACTGTAACAGGGGTAGTTAGTGGGATTCTCTACCATCAGGCCCGGGGGGAAATGAAGAAGGGCTAGTGTTACTGTAACAGGGGTAGTTAGTGGGATTCTCTACCATCAGGCCCGTTGGGAAATGAAGAAGGGCTAGTGTTACTGTAACAGGGGTAGTTAGTGGGATTCTCTACCATCAGTCCCGTGGGGAAATGAAGAAAGGCTAGTGTTACTGTAACAGGGGTAGTTAGTGGGATTCTCTACCATCAGGCCTGTGGGGAAATAAAGAAGGGCTAGTGTTACTGTAACAGGGGCAGTTAGTGGGATTCTCTACCATCAGGTCTGTGGGGAAATGAAGAGGGGCTAGTGTTACTGTAACAGGGGTAGTTAGTGGGATTCTCTACCATCAGGCTCATGGGGAAATGAAGAAAGGCTAGTGCTACTGTAACAGGGGTAGTTAGTGGGATTCTCTACCATCAGGCCCGTGGGGAAATGAAGAAGGGCTAGTGTTACTGTAACAGGGGTAGTTAGTGGGATTCTCTACCATCAGCCCTGTGGGGAAATGAAGAAGGGCTAGTGTTACTGTAACAGGAGTAGTTAGTGGGATTCTCTACCATCAGGCCCATGGGGAAATGAAGAAGGGCTAGTGTTACTGTAACAGGGGTAGTTAGTGGGATTCTCTACCATCAGGCCCGTGGGGAAATGAAGAAGGGCTAGTGTTACTGTAACAGGGGTAGTTAGTGGGATTCTCTACCATCAGGCCCGTGGGGAAATGAAGAAGGGCTAGTGTTACTGTAACAGGGGTAGTTAGTGGGACTGTCTACCATCAGGCCCGTGGGGAAATGAAGAAGGGCTAGTGTTACTGTAACAGGGGTAGTTAGTGGGATTCTCTACCATCAGGCCAGTGGGGAAATGAAGAAGGGCTAGTGTTACTGTAACAGGGGTAGTTAGTGGGATTCTCTACCATCAGCCCTGTGGGGAAATGAAGAAGGGCTAGTGTTACTGTAACAGGGGCAGTTAGTGGGATTCTCTACCATCAGGCCCGTGGGGAAATGAAGAAGGGCTACTGCTACTGTAACAGGGGTAGTTAGTGGGATTCTCTACCATCAGCCCTGTGGGGAAATGAAGAAGGGCTAGTGTTACTGTAACAGGGGTAGTTAGTGGGACTGTCTACCATCAGGCCCGTGGGGAAATGAAGAAGGGCTAGTGTTACTGTAACAGGGGTAGTTAGTGGGATTCTCTACCATCAGGCCCGTGGGGAAATGAAGAAGGGCTAGTGTTACTGTAACAGGGGTAGTTAGTGGGATTCTCTACCATCAGGCCCATGGGGAAATGAAGAAGGGCTAGTGTTACTGTAACAGGGGTAGTTAGTGGGATTCTCTACCATCAGGCCCGTGGGGAAATGAAGAAGGGCTAGTGTTACTGTAACAGGGGTAGTTAGTGGGATTCTCTACCATCAGGCCCGTGGGGAAATGAAGAAAGGGCTAGTGTTACTGTAACAGGGGTAGTTAGTGGGATTCTCTACCATCAGGCCCGGGGGGAAATGAATAAGGGCTAGTGTTACTGTAACAGGGGTAGTTAGTGGGATTCTCTACCATCAGGCCCGTGGGGAAATGAAGAAGGGCTAGTGTTACTGTAACAGGGGCAGTTAGTGGGATTCTCTACCATCAGGCCCGTGTGGAAATGAAGAAGGGCTAGTGTTACTGTAACAGGGGTAGTTAGTGGGATTCTCTACCATCAGGCCCGTGGGGAAATGAAGAAGGGCTAGTGCTACTGTAACAGGGGTAGTTAGTGGGATTCTCTACCATCAGGCCCATGGGGAAATGAAGAAGGGCTAGTGTTACTGTAACAGGGGTAGTTAGTGGGATTCTCTACCATCAGGCCCGTGGGGAAATGAAGAAAGGCTAGTGTTACTGTAACAGGGGTAGTTAGTGGGATTCTCTACCATCAGGGCAGTGGGGAAATGAAGAAGGGCTAGTGTTACTGTAACAGGGGTAGTTAGTGGGATTCTCTACCATCAGGTCTGTGGGGAAATGAAGAAGGGCTAGTGTTACTGTAACAGGGGTAGTTAGTGGGATTCTCTACCATCAGGCCCATGGGGAAATGAAGAAAGGCTAGTGTTACTATAACAGGGGTAGTTAGTGGGATTCTCTACCATCAGGCCCGTGGGGAAATGAAGAAGGGCTAGTGTTACTGTAACAGGGGTAGTTAGTGGGACTGTCTACCATCAGGCCCGTGGGGAAATGAAGAAGGGCTAGTGTTACTGTAACAGGGGTAGTTAGTGGGATTCTCTACCATCAGGCCAGTGGGGAAATGAAGAAGGGCTAGTGTTACTGTAACAGGGGTAGTTAGTGGGATTCTCTACCATCAGCCCTGTGGGGAAATGAAGAAGGGCTAGTGTTACTGTAACAGGGGCAGTTAGTGGGATTCTCTACCATCAGGCCCGTGGGGAAATGAAGAAGGGCTACTGCTACTGTAACAGGGGTAGTTAGTGGGATTCTCTACCATCAGCCCTGTGGGAAATGAAGAAGGGCTAGTGTTACTGTAACAGGGGTAGTTAGTGGGACTGTCTACCATCAGGCCCGTGGGGAAATGAAGAAGGGCTAGTGTTACTGTAACAGGGGTAGTTAGTGGGATTCTCTACCATCAGGCCCGTGGGGAAATGAAGAAGGGCTAGTGTTACTGTAACAGGGGTAGTTAGTGGGATTCTCTACCATCAGGCCCATGGGGAAATGAAGAAGGGCTAGTGTTACTGTAACAGGGGTAGTTAGTGGGATTCTCTACCATCAGGCCCGTGGGGAAATGAAGAAGGGCTAGTGTTACTGTAACAGGGGTAGTTAGTGGGATTCTCTACCATCAGGCCCGTGGGGAAATGAAGAAAGGGCTAGTGTTACTGTAACAGGGGTAGTTAGTGGGATTCTCTACCATCAGGCCCGGGGGGAAATGAATAAGGGCTAGTGTTACTGTAACAGGGGTAGTTAGTGGGATTCTCTACCATCAGGCCCGTGGGGAAATGAAGAAGGGCTAGTGTTACTGTAACAGGGGCAGTTAGTGGGATTCTCTACCATCAGGCCCGTGTGGAAATGAAGAAGGGCTAGTGTTACTGTAACAGGGGTAGTTAGTGGGATTCTCTACCATCAGGCCCGTGGGGAAATGAAGAAGGGCTAGTGCTACTGTAACAGGGGTAGTTAGTGGGATTCTCTACCATCAGGCCCATGGGGAAATGAAGAAGGGCTAGTGTTACTGTAACAGGGGTAGTTAGTGGGATTCTCTACCATCAGGCCCGTGGGGAAATGAAGAAAGGCTAGTGTTACTGTAACAGGGGTAGTTAGTGGGATTCTCTACCATCAGGGCAGTGGGGAAATGAAGAAGGGCTAGTGTTACTGTAACAGGGGTAGTTAGTGGGATTCTCTACCATCAGGTCTGTGGGGAAATGAAGAAGGGCTAGTGTTACTGTAACAGGGGTAGTTAGTGGGATTCTCTACCATCAGGCCCATGGGGAAATGAAGAAAGGCTAGTGTTACTATAACAGGGGTAGTTAGTGGGATTCTCTACCATCAGGCCCGTGGGGAAATGAAGAAGGGCTAGTGTTACTGTAACAGGGGTAGTTAGTGGGACTGTCTACCATCAGGCCCGTGGGGAAATGAAGAAGGGCTAGTGTTACTGTAACAGGGGTAGTTAGTGGGATTCTCTACCATCAGGCCCGTTGGGAAATGAAGAAGGGCTAGTGTTACTGTAACAGGGGCAGTTAGTGAGATTCTCTACCATCAGGCCCGTGGGGAAATGAAGAAGGGCTAGTGTTACTGTAACAGGGGTAGTTAGTGGGATTCTCTACCATCAGGCCCATGGTAATGAAGAAGGGCTAGTGTTACTGTAACAGGGGTAGTTAGTGGGATTCTGTACCATCAGGCCAGTGGGGAAATCCTTTCATACACAAGTAGCTCTTATGCATCAATGAAAAATGATGTAATCAGAAGGACTACAGGTTACAAACTGGGATCCATTCTTCACCATCACCATCCACCTTCTAAAACAATTGTTTTTCATCTTAGGCTTCAATCTTTTCCTCTTGCTCTGACACAGTTTATGCCTTTCCTACACTATAGCCTTATACTTTAGAGTCTTGGCCTCACTCCCCATTAAGTATTCTGGGATGCCTTTCCTACACTATAGCCCTACACTTTTGAGTCTTGGCCTCACTTCCCATTAAGTACTCTGGGATGCCTTTCCAACACTATAGCCTTACACTTTAGAGTCTTGGCCTCACTCCCCATTAAATACTGTGGGATGCCTTTCCTACACTATATCCTTATAGTTTAGAGTCTTGGCTTCACTTCCCTTTAAGTACTCTGGGATGCCTTTCCTACACTATATCCTTATACTTTAGAATCTTGGCCTCACTCCCCATTAAGTATTCTGGGATTCCTTTCCTACACTATAGCCTTACACTTTAGAGTCTTGGCCTCACTTCCCATTAAGTACTCTTCGATGCCTTTCCTACACTATAGCCTTATACTTTAGAATCTTGGCCTCACTCCCCATTAAGTATTCTGGGATGCCTTTCCTACACTATATCCTTATACTTTAGAGTCTTGGCCTCACTTCCCATTAAGTACTCTGGGATGCCTTTGATACACTATAGCCTTATACTTTAGAGTCTTGGCCTCACTTCCCATTAAGTATTCTGGGATGCCTTTCCTACATTATTGCCTTACACTTTAGAGTCTTGGCTTCACTTTCCATTAAACATTCTGGGATGCCTTTACTACACTATAGGCTTACACTTTAGAGTCTTGGCCTCACTTCCCATTAAATATTCTGGGATGCCTTTCCTACACTATAGCCTTACACTTTAGAGTCTTGGCCTCACTTCCCATTAAGTACTCTGGGATGCCTTTTCTATGCTATAGCCTTATACTTTAGAGTCTTGGCCTCACTTCCCATTAAGTATTCTGGGATGCCTTTGATACACTATAGCCTTTTACTTTAGAGTCTTGGCTTCACTTCCCATTAAGTATTCTGGGATGCCTTTCCTACACCATAGCCTTATACTTTAGAGTCTTGGCCTCACTTCCCATTAAGCATTCTGGGATGCCTTTTCTACACTATAGCCCTACACTTTAGATTCATGTCCTCACTTTCCATTAAGCATTCTGGGATGCCTTTCCTACACTATAGTCTTACACTTTAGAGTCTTGGTCTCACTTCCCATTAAGCATTCTGGGATGCCTTTCCTACACTATTGCCTTACACTTTAGAGTCTTGGCCTCACTTCCCATTAAGTATTCTAGGATGCCTTTCCTACACTATTGTGTTGTACTTTAGAGTCTTGGCTTCACTTTCCATTAAGCATTCTGGGATGCCTTTCCTACACTATAGGCTTACACTTTAGAGTCTTGGCCTCACTTCCCATTAAGTATTCTGGGATGTCTTTCCTACACTATTGCCTTACACTTTAGAGTCTTGGCCTCACTTCCCATTAAGTATTCTAGGATGCCTTTCCTACACTATTGCCTTACACTTTAGACTCTTGGCCTCACTTCCCATTAAACATTCTGGGATGCCTTTCCTACACTATAGGCTTACACTATAGAGTCTTGGCCTCACTTCCCATTAAATATTATGGGATGCCTTTCCTACACTATAGCCTTACACTTTAGAGTATTGGCCTCACTTCCCATTAAGTACTCTGGGATGCCTTTTCTACACTATAGCCTTATACTTTAGAGTCTTGGCCTCACTTCCCATTAAGTATTCTGGGATGCCTTTCCTGCACCATAGCCTTATACTTTAGAGTCTTGGCCTCACTTCCCATTAAGCATTCTGGGATGCCTTTCCTACACTATAGCCCTGCACTTTAGATTCATGGCCTCACTTCCCATTAAGCATTCTGGGATGCCTTTCCTACACTATAGCCCTGCACTTTAGATTCATGGCCTCACTTCCCATTAAGCATTCTGGGATGCCTTTCCTACACTATAGCATTATACTTTAGAGTCTTGGCCTCACTTCCCATTAAGTATTTCGGGATGCCTTTCCTACACTATAGCCTTACACTTTAGAGTCATGGCCTCACTTCCCATTAAGCATTCTGGGACACCTTTCCTACACTATAGCCTTACACTTTAGAATCTTGGCCTCATTTCCCATTAAGTACTCTGGGTACCAGATCATGCCTGTTTTTCAAATTCCATTGCATCAGCTTTATGTGTTGAGAGTCATAAATATCTGTTCATATTCTAATTTCACAATCCTCTCTAATAATTATTCAAGTTTTCATTTTCAGATCCCTTTCCATAAGCTTCTTATGTGCTGAGATGTGCTACCTATTGTAATCCAAATTAGACAGCCATGCTCTGTACCACACAATAATTACCTCTAGGTGCCTGTGTACCACAAAGTAAATAAGGTGAAGTGTGAGGGTAGAGCCCCCACATTGATGGTGCCCCTATAAGAATTATTGATTCTTCTTATTTTTCTTGCAATAAAGGTTTTTCAGTTTTGTTTGGGCCTCTGATTTGATACTGGTGTGCTACTCTGGTCAGACTGATGTAATAACACTATACCGGTCAGACTGATGTAATAACAGTACACTGGGCAGACTGATGTAATAATGTTACACTTGTCAGACTGATATAATAACACTATACCGGTCAGACTGATGTAATAACAGTACACTGGTCAGACTGATGTAATAACGTTACACTGGTCAGACTGATGAAATAACACTATACCGGTCAGACTGCTGTAATAACAATACACTGGTCAGACTGATGTACTAATGTTACACTTGTCAGACTGATGAAATAACACTATACCGGTCGGACTGCTGTAATAACAATACACTGGGCAGACTGATGTAATAACGTTACACTGGGCAGACTGATGTAATAGCGTTACACTGGTCAGACTGATATAATAACACTTTACCGGTCAGACTGCTGTAATAACAATATACTGGTCAGACTGATATAATAACACTATACCGGTCAGACTGATGTAATAACAGTACACCGGTCAGACTGATGTAATAACGTTACACTGGTCAGACTGATGAAATAACACTATACCGGTCAGACTGATGTAATAACAGTACACCGGTCAGACTGATGTAATAACGTTACACTGGTCAGACTGATGAAATAACACTATACTGGTCAGACTGCTGTAATAACAGTACACTGGTCAGACTGATGTAATAACGTTACACTGGTCAGACTGATGAAATAACACTATACCGGTCAGACTGCTGTAATAACAGTACACTGGTCAGACTGATGTAATAACGTTACACTTGTCAGACTGATGAAATAACACTATACCAGTCAGACTGCTGTAATAACAGTACACTGCTCAGATTGATGGAATAATGCAATGTGGTTAGAGTGTCCAATGTAAAATGACCAAAAGCGGAGTTGAAGAGAAAATTTTCCTGCCTGTTTGTTGCTGAAAATTTAGTAAAAAGCTCACTGCCAGAGAATGCAACACAGGCTGGCCAGAAGTCAACCTTGACCCATTTATACATAGACTTTCTGGACTCTACATGTAAAACGTCAAACATCAGCTGATCCACTGGTACAGTGCAGAGGTCAAGTGATGAGAAAAGTCTTCCAGGAATGACACAATGACAGGGCAGAGCCAGACCCACTAGCAGCAGGAATCAATGTGATGCTCCAACATGGGAGCTCCTATAGCTCATACTGCCCTCCTGTGGTGTCAGCTATGTGCCAGTGTGTAACCAGTCCTTCTCTATGACAGATGAAACACCTTTCATGTGACTGTAATCATGTCCACTCACAGCTGAATGGTGCTTCTTTGTTCTAACACACTCACCACCTTTAGTGCAGTTTTACAGCCTAACTGCCTCAGGACCTCACCTTTCTCATTTTTGTTTAGGACCACAGGAGCAGAAAAAGAAATGTATCACTATATTTACAGTAAGTCAAATATTTGCCCCCCTCCCCACACCTTAGACTGCTATGCCACTGAGAATACATGGAAGGCATGCACCATTTCTTCACAGCATTCCAGCATGGACACCACAGGAGAGTGATTCGGTTTGTACCATTCGTTAGAGATGCAGTCAGTGAAGGAGGTGAAATATCAAATATGCAGACTTGTACCTCCAGTAGCTGTATCTACAAAAGTCTATCAAGAATGACTTTAAAAATGTGCTGTTCTGTGGTTCAACAACGGTTTACTATTAGATTTTCGAAGCGAACTCCGTTGACTGTACTGTTGTCGAACACAGAAGTTCGAAAACGGTAATATCGAACACCAAAAGCCAACCTAGGAACAGTTTTAACATGGGTCGAGATAGGTGTTCAGTGTTATTGCCGAACTACAAACCTCTCCCCTATCTCGACCCATGTTAAAACCCGTTCCTAGGTTGGCTTTTGGTGTTCGATATTACCGTTTTCGAACTTCTGTGTTCGACAACAGTACAGTCGACGGAGTTCACTTCAAAAATCTAATAGCAAACCTCAACAACAATGGGTGTAACGTCGAGGGAGACAGAGTGAATGTGATATGCAGCAAGCAGAAGGCAGAAGGCAGAGTGCTTTGTGTTCTTACCAAGTACCACTCAAAGATACCTAGATTTAAACTATAAATGACTCATGTTTTGCTCAGGATCTGTGCTTCTCTAAATGTATGTAAAGCTGAAACACTACCAGGTAAAAGTGATGTGATGACATTCAAACAGGTAAGTTGTAATTTCTTTACATTATGAAAGAGCATGACTCAGACAGTTTATTTATTACAAATTCACTCAGTTTATTCTTCCATTGAAATGGTTTGACCAGACAGATACTAAAATATGTGTGGAATCTAGTGTGTACCCAATGTTTGGAGATATGGTTGTGGAAAAGGATTATTAACTAGAAATGAAGTTTGAAGCAAGAAGTTAAGAATTTAAGAAATACATTTAATGCAAACAGGATATCCTTTTAAGTAGGAGCATCAACATTTGACTCGGGGGTGGGTAAAAGCAGTTTGACTGGGGGGTGGGTAAAAGCAGACAAGCTGAAGCTGTTCGCAGAAAATACCTGCTTGCACCAGCACAGATATTACTCCGCCCACATCCTCCCTGAATATTATGCTGCTATAGACTGTTTGTGGTGTGCAGTTATCTTAATGTCCCCCCACTCAGTTTTATAACACACTTTAACAGCTCCAGTATTTTGAACTCAGTTTTTCTGGTTTTCTTTCACCAAAGAAGGTTATCCATATACTGTTGGTGAATTATTCATCAGCCACCTGTTCTGAGCTTTGTTAAGTTCTCACCTTGGAACTCAGTTTCATTAGCACAATGCTTCTTACCTTTCCCCTGATCTACAGTATGGTCTCTTCCTAAGAATGTGGTCTGGAAGCTGCCGTTGTTGCCAAGGATGGTATCTTATACAGTACACCAGTTTCACTGCACTAGTCTGCAATGCATCTGCTCTTTCAATGCTACATCTTAGGAGTGGATCTTTGAGAATGAACGCAGTTCCCACAGGGGTCACACCAGTAAGCTTTCCTACTAGAGACACTCACCCCTCCCCCCCTCCATGCAGTTTGCTTGCCTGCACCACTGTACTGTACACCAAACTTTTCAGTATAACTATCTCTAGGTGGGCCACTTCCTATCGAATGGCTGTTAAAATAGGTAACATTATGCATACAAGGGCCAATAGGTTCATAGGTTGATACTAGGCTATCAGCCCTAGGGCCTATACAAGCCTAGCCATAGCAATTCCCTGGCTATTTCTTCCCAGAATATTTACTTCCCTGGTCCCCTGTCTAGCAGGGCAACTGACATAATCCCCGGGGTGAATTTCCTAACCCTCCAGCATGTTTTGTTCATATGCAAATCAAAAGTGTGGAAAATAGCAATAGAACGTACACAGGATAATGAGATGCTGCATGCACAAGAGATTGTTACCCATAGCTAAGTTGCGCCATAAGGTTAGAGAAGGGATAGACTGTTACAGAAAACAAGTTAAGCACATTCAGTTCAACACCTTGTAGATAGGACCCAGGTCTCATGCAGGTAGTGAAAGTTACACTCAGTACGCTAAAAGGAGTAAGATGGTTGCCTAATAAGGTATGAATTTCAAAGAACAGAATCTAAACTCTTTAAATCAGTAAATGTGACAGTGCCTCAAATTAAAGCATGGCCTCCTTATCAGATTATGTAGGTGTACTAGCATGTTCTGTGAAGGCAGAACAGAATAAAACTGCAAAGCACCTAGGGAGGAAGTACACTAAAGAGTCGATTATCTGAACTAATTTGGGCCTAGGGTAGTTTGGATAATAAAACATACATTGAAATTTATAAAAAAGTCTAAAATCTTGTTTTTCCTGCAAGCAAGGAATACACTTTTCAGCCATTTGGTGATGCCAGTGGACAATAAAGAATATTTTCACATACAAGCAGACTACAAGCTCAAAAAATGTGCGCAAGTGAATATGTATAATGTTTGCATATTCAGACTTTATGATTTTTCCTACCCGAAAACTTTGGAAGGCTGTGTTTGGATGATTGATGTTTCGGAAATTGATGTTCAGATAATCACCTCTGTACTGTATGCTTCAAAACACTGACATATGTTCCATTTATCTGTTGCATTTGTTATCCAGATAAGTCCAATGGTGCAAGTTTGGAAAGCTACACACCTTGACAATTTCTCACACTTTCTGGGTGGAAATCCATTACCCAGTAAAGTGTATGTATAATGAAGAAGAGAGGAAATAACAATGGATTATGCAAGCACAGCATGCCCAAAATAAAGACCTAAAGAATCCCAGTCATATACGTAGCATTCCTAGGACTGAGTGTCTATGGATATCTATTACCCCCATTGAGGCAAGTATGCCAGCCAAGCATAGCATGTTTAGACACTGATGTTTAAGTTCCAGTGGGTATAAGAACATAAAGATTTTTATGAAGATGTTTGCATGCCTTCTTTTACAGTCACATCATAGGAGGTATTCAATTGTTCAAGAAGAGGGAGAGAAATTGTGCATATCTTGGGTAAGTAGCGAAGTAAATCTGATCAGAACTGCATCTTGTTTAAAGTATTTTAGAATGTGCTCAAGTGCATTATTTTTAATTTCTTGCATTTCCTGGTGGGGGTGCAGTTGTATTCAGAAGTCTAAGACTTTGGGGTGCATTTACACAACATAAATTCCAAACAAAGCCATGATGGAAACCAAAGCCATACCCAAGGAATTCCATTCATTTCACCTTAACAAGTACGTAACCAAGGCAGCCGAGGGATGGAGTTTCCATAAGGACTTTACTCTTTTTCCTAATGTAGTCTGGCAATATATGAGGTGATTATAGCCCCAGTCTAAGGGGTACATGGAAGAATCATCATATGTGCAGATATTCAGAAGACAGAATGCACTGTGCAATCCTGTTTTTTGCAGGATGATAAAGTGTGTTATTCCAGAGCTATTCAGAGACAGCTGGAGCACTACAGAGTTATGATGACTCCAGTCTGTACTGCTGCATCAGTCTCGCTGGCACAGACTGTATGTAAATACAGCAGTCCAGGGGTGTGGCTAATGCTAATTAGTTATTTGGGGTCTATATCAAAATCATGAAATACGGAAACAGCGAATACAAATACATCAACATGTAAAGAGGGAACTACCAGAAGAGCGAACCACCTAGTGAGCGAAAACCAAAACATGGAACGGATTTCCCTAACCAACAGCGCCATGCAGGTATACCTAAACTAAGTACAAAAAAGTAACATAACACACTTTGGTAGGGGGGCAAGCCCCCCTGCACCTCCCCACACCCCCCTACTTAAATATACCAACTCCAAGATTGCACTACAGTGGGGGAAAGAGTATATTCCCTTATCCCCAGAATTCACTGCTGGCCAAATGAATCCATTCGATGTTTTGCCTTTCCCTCACTAGGTGGTTCACTCTTCTGGTAGTTCGCTCTTTATGTGTTGACTATTAGTATGCGCGGTTTCCGTCTTTCGTGATTTTAATATAGACCCGTTATTTGTGCTACTTCAGAACTGTACGCTGGGACAGGACATAGGACAGTAGAGTGATTCAAAGAATAGTTGCACATTGCTATTTAGGTGTATACCATGCATATAAACATTCATTCGTATGGGAGGAGAAGGGCAGTTAATGCCACAGAATATAAATGCTGCATAGCTGTGTGTGTGTGTGTGTGTGTGTGTGTGTGTGTGTGTGTGTGTGTGTGTGTGTGTGTGTGTGTGTGTGTGTGTGTGTGTGTGTGTGTGTGTAAATGCCTCTGCAACTGTGATACATGGTGCTGGTAGAGGGGAAGACTAGCATGGTTACCTGTGACAGTGCAGAGTTTGATTCATTCATGATAACAAGTTGCTAATGAAATATTTCTTTGCCTGGCTTTATATTTCAGAATCACATGATATCTCTATTGCATTATTGTGCACTGCAACATTACCCAAAAAGTGCTGGCAGTGGCATTTTTAATGAATCCACCCTAGCCATGCAGTTTGCTTCATGGAGTCACTACATATATGAAAGAAAAAAGTTTAGTTTCTGAGGAGTTGTACAACCCAACTCTCACCACCTCTCAGATGCAGAAATCTTTTGTTTACTTGTTTGTTTGTCTGCTTGCTTCATTGTTCATTTATTTATTTTTTAACTAGGTTCATTGTCTGGTCTGAGGACCATTTCAGCTATAGCCAGGACCAAAAGCAAAGCAGTGTATTTTACAATTTGACAAAAGGCATAATTGCAAGCAAATACTCATTTTACAATCTAAAAGTCAAGAGATGTTCTGTAAAAGGAATTTGATTTTACACATTTCAAACAATATACATGACACCAGGTATTCAATTTCAAAGATGACCCAAAGCACCGTACCTACACAGCCTATGACAACACACACTGCTAACAAGAATGGCTGTAAATATAGAATAAACATCTATCTCTATAAGTTCTTCTCATTTAATAGATGACTGCAGTATAAAGTATATTAAATACTGGTATGAAACTGTGGGGATAGTTTTATTACAGATTAGAACAGCGGCCATATTCTTTGTAACACCATCATATGTAAGGGTTTATGTGCTCATGCAGTTTGTCTACAGAAGGAGAGGTTATTGCACACACCCAGGCCAAAGGCAGATCCTCCTAATCTGAGGAAACTGTCATTGTGGGTTCAAAGAGCTTATTATGATATAGCTATTGCCAGTCGTTGTGTTGGGGGGGTATAAGTCACAATGCTCAAGCTATATCTTCTTCTTCTTTCGGCTTTTTCCAGTTAGGGGTCGCCACAGCGGATCATCTGTCCGCTCATGATTGGCAGTGGAGTTTTTATGGTGTTGAGTTGCCAGCCCGGCGCCCAGCCTTCCACAGAAGGCACATACACGCACACACTCACACCTTGGGCCAATTTAGAGTATCCAATCCACCTACTGCATGTCTTTGGGATGTGGGAGGAAACCGGAGCACCCGGAGGAAACCCACGTGACCACAGGGAGGACATGCAGACTCCACACAGAAGGCACCCCAGCCGAGAATCAAACCGGAGAACCTCTTGCTGTGAGGCGGCAATGCTAACCGCTGCACCACCAGATACATAAGCTTAAAAATGTTTGAGACGTGCCTGACTATCTTGAGTCATAATGAGATGACAACTGACGTACTGAGTCATGTGACAGTGGTGCTCATGGGACAATTAAAGTTCATGGTAATGTAGAAGAAGGGTTTGGCTGCATGAGGCTTACTGTGGGAAAATGCAACCACATAAACCTGTATATGAGCAAGATAAAAATGTTTTTTTTTATATCATAGCTATTTTTTATTATTATTTTTTACTAAACTTGTACTGGATTCTGTAGCACACATTACATGCTTTCATCATATTTAACATCGATCCACATTATGTAAAATAAGAAAGTTTTTACCTGTCACAGATAACTAAAATGGCATTCATTATTTTTTCTACTCTATAGAATAAACTTCCAGGTTCTGCGCTGCTTTGACATCTTCTCAGGGATCATGTTAATCATTTATGTTTATTTTAATGCCGGTTCATCCCTGTGGGATTCTTTTAGCTTCACAGCTACATTAGCATTCTAAGGGGTCAAATATTAGTGTTCACATTGTGTTCATTAATCCTGCCTGTCGGCATTAATGTGCTTTCTGAACCGTATTCACAGCAAGTTCCTCGTCTCCAAGTGATAGCAAGAATGCAGCCTCCATGACTCAGCATAGCTTACCCTATCATAAATACATCCCCTTACAATTTCTTTGTTTCAGTTAACCTTACCTCTTCCCAAAAGATATACAAGCCTCGTAAATCCAGCAAAGCAAACTTACACACTTCAGCTTCCACCGGTACAGGTCAAATCCTCTCCAGAAAGCCAACATTACATCTTAAGAAACCACAAAAGAAAAATGTGTTAGCAGGGGACATTACACCAGATTATTATTGCAAAAGCTGCATTCTTTAAGATATGCATCTGGGTAGAAAGAAAATATTCTTGAATTTAATTATCCCTGACTAACAAACTCATGGCATACATTTCAACATGCTGTGCTACCAGAGCTAACCTGGAAGGCATACAATATACTGCTGTATCAGTAATCACCTCTGTGCTGTAGTGAGATGTTATATTTATCTCGAAGTCTTTTCTGAAAAATGCAAAGTGACCCATTTTTTCTGAAATGTGCAGTGTTGTGGTCTTTTACTCCTAATTTTGCAGTGCTTTATATTTCTGTTTTCCTTTTACAGACGACCACCAGTTTCAAGGGATTCTGGAAATATTCCATCTGTGTTCTATGGCTTTTTATTCCTATGTGATTATTTCTGCATATTTCATATAGGGATGGAAGCCATGAAATGCTCATGGGAGTATCTTGCAAAAGCATCTTGAAATTCAGAAGAAGACGCACTGGATACCAACATATGAAGCTAATCTCTGTTTTAAGAGAATGTTCACAACTCCCTGAAATTGTGCTATTCATTTTGTAGTTTTGTTTTGTTTACTCCTTAATTTTTCACCTCTCAGGTTATAATAAGCTGTGGTTTTAGAGACTTGCATAGATTTACCAGCATTTTTCTTCAGTGACTAACTGTTACCATGAGTCCAGGCTGGATGTTGGTCAAATAATGCCTTACCATCTCCTCTCTACCCTTGCTTTTCACAGATGAGGACCTCAGCAAGACAGCAAATCCTAATTGCTGTTATAGATAGCCTCATGTGTGTGTTTGTGCGTGTGTGTGGTTGTGTGTGTGTGTGTGTGTGTGCGCGCGTGTGTGTCTGTGTGTGTGTGTGTGTGTATATATATATATATATATATATATATATATATATATATATGTTTACTATCAAAATGTTGAAAGTCACAAAAAAATCCATTTACTTGCTCAAACTGACATTTTGAATTTGGCAATGTCACTTTTACAGAATGAATATCACCTCAGCATCCACAACCAAACATATTCGAAATGTCAGGAGGTGATGTCAGACCCTCAAGCAGTTGTGCTGAAGCTGCCATAGGAATTGTGCATCTGCAGCACAGTTTTACAGTTTTGCAGGGGAGCTTGTCCCCCTACACCCACCATATGGGGGGCTGCACCCCCACACCTCTGCAAACTATATATTCCAACTCTGAGCTCACACTACAGTGAGAAAATTTCCCAGTCCCCAATGTAGTGAGATCTCTGATCAGAACATCAATCTCATATTAGCAAATGTACACTACCATCCGTTATGTGAGTTTGAACATTTTCAGAAAGGCATTACTGAAACTGGAAAACATGCATTCGACCATCCCAGTTTCACATAAGTGCCGTTCCACATTTTGATAGTAAACCACGCACACACACACATATATATATATATATATATATATATATATATATATATATATATATATATATATATACACACACACCACACACATAAATATGCACATACAAACACAGTAGTATTTGTTTATAAGACCAACCACTGAAAATAATCTCTTATTTTACAATGGACAATTGTGGGTTCAGAGAATGCAGTCTTCCATAAATGAGGAAAAACAAACACAGTTTTGAGTTTGGTAAGTATTCAGGCTCATGCATTTTACAATTTCTAGTATATTCCAAAAGCACTTACAAAAGGGAATACCTCCCAAACTCAAACAACGTAAGCTCAAACTTCAACTTTCCACTGCAGGAATGGTTTTCATTCTGGTTCCTTCCTTCCTTCGAACAGCTTCCCTAGGAACCTTTAACACACTCCATCCTTAATCCAAAACTTGAGAAGACAGGAATTTACCATTTGGAGAACTACTAGCTCTTAACACTGCCCAGTCACAGCTCTTCCTCATTTGTTGCCATGGTGATTCTGTCTTAATTCCTCTTCTCTCCTGCCTAACAAACCATTGCCAGCTAGTACTTATAGCACATACCACCCAGCATTTTTTATATATAAATATATTACATATATACATATACAAGTGTGTGTGTGTGTGTGTGTGTGTGTGTGTGTGTGTGTGTGTGTGTGTGTGTGTGTGTGTGTGTGTGTGCGCATGTGTATGTGTGTGTGAGCATGAGCATGTACACACAAGTGTGTGTGTGTGTGTGTGTGTGTGTGTGTGTGTGTGTGTGTGTGTGTGTGTGTGTGTGTGTGTGTGTTTGTGTGTGTGAGACAGAGAGCATGTGTGTGTGTGTGTGTTTAGCAAGACCCAATATTTTGAATTCTATCTCTTTAAAAATTAAACTAATTAAACAACAATTATTAAAAAAACAGCATATTCCAAAAGTCTCTATTACTTCTTTTAAAGAATTTTTGTGGGATGGTTTTACCCTCTGCACTGACCTGGCATGAGGGCTACACTCCCACATGCCTCTACTTATATATACTAACTGCAAGATCACTGTTTCTCAGAGAAGGTGGAATAATTTGGGATGCCTCACTTCAGAAGTAGTGCCTATTCACTGAAGTCCTGGGATCACATTTAGTGTATAGTTTATAACACACTGTGACTTTAATTCACTGAAGTCCTGGAACCACATTTAGTTTATAGTTTATAACACACTGTGACTTTTATTCACTGAAGTCCTGAGACCACATTTAGTTTATAGTTTATAATGCACTGTGACTTTTATTCACTGAAGTCCTGGGGCCACATTTAGTTTATAGTTTATAACACACTGTGACTTTTATTCACTACTTTTATTCACTGATGTCCTGGGGCCACATTTAGTTTATAGTTTATAACACACTGTGACTTTTATTCACTGAAATCCTGGAACCACATTTAGTGTATAGTTTATAACACACTGTGATTTTAATTCACTGAAGTCCTGGGACCACATTTAGTTTATAGTTTATAACACACTGTGACTTTTATTCACAGATGTCCTGGGGCCACATTTAGTTTATAGTTTATAACACACTGTGACTTTTATTCACTGAAGTCCTGGAACCACATTTAGTGTATAGTTTATAACACATTGTGACTTTTATTCACTAAAGTCCTGGGACCACATTTAGTTTATAGTTTATAATGCACTGTGACTTTTATTCACTGAAATCCTGGGACCACATTTAGTTTATAGTTTATAACACACTGTGACTTTTATTCACTGAAGTCCTGGGACCACATTTAGTGTATAGTTTATAACACACTTTGACTTTTATTCACTGAAGTCCTGGGGCCACATTTAGTTTATAATTTATAACACTCTGTGACTTTTATTTTCTTCTTTGTACTTTGAGTATTTTACTCCCATGTTGGGTGTGAAAAGGTCCGTTACAACCTGTGACCTAACCCAGTAGGCAAATTCAAAGAAATTATAAGTAAATAAATTCAGTAAGCATAAGTGTGTGCGAGTGTGTATGTCTGTATTAATATATATGTATATGTATATATATATATATATATATATATATATATATATATATATATATGTGTGTGTGTGTGTGTGTATAATTATATACTGAATAGTTGACATGTTAAATGCTATCAACTGTACAGATTTTCACAAAATATCCAGATTTTTTGCCTCATATTTTTGGTCTGTTCCTCATAAAATTTGTGGTTTCCTGGCAAATCAATCCAGATTGAAGTCACTAAATAATATTAAATAATGACAGAAGTGAGTTTCAGACCTTATATCCTTCTGAAAATACATAATAATGCAACACCTGTTATTCTAGCAACTTTCTAAGTTTATAAGAGCAATATTTAAATTCTGTCCCTATTTTGGGGCCTTTGTCCCCCTATTTTTTCTGTCTTTGTCCAGATTTCTTGCACTGACAGGTTGTGATGTAAATCAACACACAAAACATGCTAATTCATTGTACTGACAACACAAATTAGCAACACATAGTATATCAAAAAAGGAAACTTTCTCTGTACTACCCATGACCTCACTATACATTCAGCTCAAATTTCACTGAAATTGGGAGTGTTACGGAAAGTTTTTTTTTTTTTTTGCTGTTAAGGTAAAGTGTATGGTTAGAATTAGGGGCAGGGTTAGGGTTAGCAGGAATTACTAATGTGGTGCAGGGGGCTTCTTCTCTCCCCTGTTCACATTTGCTAAAAAACATCAAGTACCTCAACTACTGAGTCTGGCTGCTTCTAAGGGGAAGGTGAGACTTCTTTTTTAGTTCCTCCAAGTCTCTTGGGTTTTTAATACCATGACATGAATGGACCCCATTCCTAAGTCAAAGCATGATTAAAGTTCATGAAATTAGTATTGTTTCAGTCTTTGATGTTAACCAGATGTGCCCAGTATTGACTCCTTCTGCACTTTATACAGAGTTACATTTATCAGTAACATATTTAAGTGCGATTGTAAATTATATTTTATAAGACCCATTGCTCCTACAACTGTTTGAACTGTCTAGGTATCCTTCTTCCACACTGCCCTTATTTCTCTATACAAATCCTGGTATTTAATGACTTTGTCTCTCTCTGCACGTAAGACACTGTAGTCGCTGGGTGTAGTAATTTCCATGATTAATGCTACTTTTGTCTTCTTTTCATAGACTATTATATCTGTTTTTCGTGCATCTATTTTTTGAACCATTGGTAATGGGTGATCCTATGTAATATAAGCTTCATCATTTTCTGTAATGTTTTGTGGCTCATGTTCCATTGCTTTTCAGCTACTTTGATATTGTAATGTTTGCACAATCCCCAGTACCCAGTACAACAGCCTTGCCACATTATTATGCCGTTCAGTATGCAGGCCTTTTGCCATTAGTATATCACACCCAGCAACAAGATGTGCGACTATTTCTAATTCGGTTTTACAAAACCTACATTTGTCTGTTTTTCCCACATGTTCAATGGATTTTGTAAACCAATGTGTATGTAGTCCAGTATCTTGGGATGCCAATATCAACCTTTCATTTTTTGGTTTAAATTCACCTCTCCTTAACCATTCTTGCATTCGATCCTGATCAACATGAGATTGTTCCAAGAGTTTTCTATACTTGCAAACTATATTTATGCGTTTTCTCCATTTCTTGCCTTCTCAGCTGATCCGTCACCTTATATTTTTTCTTTTGTTTTTTGGCACATTCAGTTGCTGCCTGATTTTTATCATCCTCTGGCTTGATTTCCATTCCTGCTTGACACCAATTTGCTTCTGCTAAACTAAGCAAAGAAGTCATCGTAGATTGCTTCTCTTCATGTTTAAAAACTTTCACTATATTTGGGTCTTGTGAAGTTAGCAAATATGTATGCAGTCCTATGATTGCAGATCTATACATGTAATCAATTTCGAGAAGGCCCATACCACCTTCAGAACAGGAAATATATAGTCTTGGTATACACTGATTTTTATATACTGAAAACAAGTAAACCAAAGAAATAAATAGGCCTGGGAGATGTAACTTAATTGTCACAGAGAGTATATTTAAAAAAGACACAAAACATGTACACAGTTAGAGTATATGCAGGAAGGAGCCATAAAAGGATGAGGAAGCTGGACATTTGGATAGGCCTTTGCCCTGTCTTATTGCATAAAATGTCACTGTTAGTCAGTCATCATTAAGCACCCCTCTCCAGGATGCTGACTACCATTTATTATTTGTCACTGTCTTCAGACTGTGTCCCTTGTTTCTGTGTATCTCTCATTTGAAACATGCTGCTCCACTGGGGGTCCATAAGTAGCCATGAGGTATCTGGATGGATCTGTAATATCTTTTCTATCCCATAGTTGTATCCTCCTTCCCTCTGAAGTGCATTCCTTAACTCCTATAAACTTCTGTATCTGTTCTCAGTGAGGTAGCATAAACCTGGGCTAAATAGAATATTCATCTTGAATCAATGAGTCATAAGGGTATATCAGAAAGCAAGGACAGATCTGCTACACGAATTGCTGCGCCTGGTCCAGGGGAGTTTACTCCCACCTAGCCGAGCTGCCCTGCCAATTCTTCTAGTGAAGCATTTTTACATTATCAGTTCTGCAGTGACTATCAGAGATGCTGCTGAAAAGTATGGAAGATTAATAGCTAAAAAACTGTCACTATAAATCTAACAAAATTGACTTTAGCATCTGATGAAGTCCTTGTGATATTGGATAAAAGCATTAATTAATTTTGTTTGTTTTATAGTGGCATTTTATTTATTTATTTTTTTACCTTCCTATTTTGTGTGTAACAGAATATTGCTTATGTCCCCTGCTTGTCCTCAGTTACACTGCCTTTGTGTTACCATAGAAACATGCTGTAAAGTATACAAACGGGAAGCATCCTGTTAGCCAACTGAAACCACAGGATAGGGACAGAAGGCTCCTATGGTCACTAACTCATTTCAGCTGTGCCCAAATGTCACTGAGCTAATAAATGGTGCCTGTCATTGACTTATCCTCACCTAAACCTCAGAGGCAGACAATAGGAAACAAATAGCGTGTATTCAATGTACCATGAAATATGCTGTGAGCTCCATCGAGAAGGAGACAGCAAAAACACAAACTGATTTGGAACAAAGCCTTAGATACAGAAGATGTGGTATGTGGTAGGTCATAAGTTAATTTGCAGTAGCAGGCAACATGTTAAGTAAATGCCAATTAGTAAAGGACACAAGAGAGCAGAAGACGAAAATGTGGCCAAATGTTCCTCACTGGTGCTGTTAAGCGATACTGTAAGTCAAACTCTAGATCTACGACATTGTCATGTATCCTTGAAGAGACAGCAACAGAGCTTTCACTTTTTACTAAACTTATAAATGAATGCAGCACAGCAAGAATTTGAAACTAATCTACCAATCTAATCTAGGAACTCAGAAAGTAAGCACTGTTATTTAAAAAATATTTAATAAGGGGAAACAATCAATGTAATCTTAACATACACTTATGATGACATTCTTCACAAAAAATAATTATAGTTGTATCTGACAGCATGTGCGCATGCGCGCATGTGTGTGTGTGTGTGTGTGTGTGTGTGTGTGTGTCTGTGTGTGTGCGTGTGTATGTGCATACATGTGTGTATATGTGCGTACACACACACACACACACGTGTGTGCATGTGCATACGTGTGCGCGCGCGTGTGTGCTTACACGTGTGTGTGTGTGTGTGCATGTGCAAGTGTGTGTGCGCTTACACATGTGTGTGCGTGTGTGTGCATGCGTGTGATAACATGTGCGTGCGTGTGTGCGTGCGTGTGTGTGTGTGTGGCTGTGTGTGTGTGTGTGTGTGTGGGTGCATCCAGCATATACTACTTTGAATGTCACTATTTTCCATGCTTTCCCTGTGATTTCCTCCACTTTGTTGTAATCCCATGTACAAGTTGTGGCTTTGGAATATTTTCTCTCTACAAACTAGTTTCAGCTGCACTGTAAAGTAAGTAGTGCTTTCTAGTGGAGTCCTGGTTTGTGTGTCTCATTAAAGCATGCATTAAAATGTAATTACATTGTAATATTTACTTGCTATTCGATTTCATATTTATTGTGCTTGACAGAAACCTATTAACAGTGATTAGGAAAGGCAGTGTTAATTTGAGGACATAGATAAGCACAACTTATCTTCCCCATTTTAAATTTTGATACAAGAAGGCCCTCACCCCCTAATACCCAACCCACTCTTACTCCCAACAAAATCTGGTTGACAAAATGAATATAAACCAGGGTCTATTATGGAACTCAACTTGTGTGGCAGAACATTAAGGTTAAACACAATTCCATCCTGAAAAATCAGTAAGACTGAAAATAAGGACACCATTTTTTCAAAAGTTAATTCCTTTTCATCAGTTACTATTTTGGTAGCATATACCTTTATTCTCTCTCTAGCTGGGAGAGTTTGTTTGACAAAATACATGAAAATGTTTGATTAAATAAGTAGATATGTTCAACTAAGTAAGCAGAGATGTTTGAGTAAATAAGTAAAAAAAGGCTGCAGTGAGTATTGGTCTGGCTAGAAACTTAAGAGCAATCGGTGTCTCTGATGCTGTATTAGTAGTTTCTCTCACAATCTGATGAGCAGTGAAGCCATTAGTCCAGTGCAGATATATTTGTACTGCACTGTCCTCATGACTGGGGTAGGCCTTCCTCTTGCCTCCATGGCCAGCTGCAGGACTGAGGGAATATAGTGCATGTGCTATTATGCACGCCCTTATTTGTACACGTTCTGCCTCATAGAAACAGTAAATAAAGGTTTATGTCAGTTGTCAAGTTATGAGTTATTGTTCAGCTTTGTTCAGGTGGATGCTGGTCCCAGGTATAGATTCTGGGGGAACCCTAACATGAGAGATATTAGTGAGGGTAGATGTCCATGAGTACAGAATGGACATATTTTAATAAAAAGGTGACAACCAGACGTGATAAGAGAGTTAGAGTTTTCTGATGCAGGACAGTGTCATGGGTTAAATCAGATCTGTGTACAAAATGTCAGCTGTTATGCACACATAGAGCTAAATTTATTATTTAATTCGTTGGAATATTAATGAAAGGGTGAAATTTCAAGAAGTGGTCTTTCAGAGACATATGGCATAACTACCCATCATTCATGTCTGTTCGTTTAACTAAGTCATTTCTGAGTCAATAGTTACCAGATTTATTCAGAAGCTTAGGGTATCTTCAAAAAGGATATCAGCTGTCCCATTTTGTTGATTCTCTGTTCCATCAAAATCTGTCCATTGTTAAGAAAGAGACTGCAGAACAGTATGGTTACAGAAGTTTCTCCTTAATCTCACTGTTTGTGATCTTGGAGTTAGTACATTTACAGATGCAAGAGTTGGAGGGGTACGGACCCCGACTTGTAGAGTGTGCATGAACAGACCTCTATGTTGGGACTGTGAGAGGCTTTGTGCCCCCCAAAAAAATGTATGTTATTTTTATTTTTTAGTGTGTTCAGTCATTTGAGCATTTAATATTTTTCTCTGTTTTTTAGTGTTTTCAATCATTTGAGTATTTGATTTTTTTCTTACACTGGAATTACTTGATGCTCAGCCATATACCCATAATAATTCAATGAATGAAACAAATAATTAAATAAAAGTATACTGTCTTAGGCTAAGATAGGCTCCTCATGGGCTGCAACAACTCACCTCTTCTACAAGCCAAACGAAAATCCAAGAATATAACAAGGCTTGTAAGACTTAATGCAGCATTTAACTTTTCATATGTACACCTGAATCAGGGTATCGGAGAACATGCATTTATTTTGAATAACTTTTGTAGTAGCTCCTTAAAAACAAAGATAAGATAAAGTAATATATGGAGAGTAGTTGTGCCATGTGACAGATGTGTTGCTTGTGATATTATTTTAGAAATGCACCACAGAGTATCATGTTCAGCAGCTGCAGAAAGTCTGTCTGAAGCAGCTCCTCCTGCTATTCTGCTTGCAGTCTCCTTTCTGAAGCAAACCATGCTCATCGGACATATTGGAATTTATCAGTCTGTGGTTCCACAAAAATTAAGCCAACTTTTTAGCACTGTTTAACACTTGTGCTCACGGACAGAGGATTTCAGCAGTGACAAAGAAACAAAATAATCTGTCTTCCTTGGCTTTTTTTTTTATTTTATTTTATTTTATTTATTTATTTTTGTCCTTAACTCCTTGTTCTACTGTATTCTGCAGGGCCACTTTTGTGAACTGATTTACTTTTTATATTATGTCTATGGTCCAGCTGTGGGTATGACGCTCTCTTTTAGAGCCCTGTCCTAGTCACTTAGATTTATCGATCAGGATGCACTCTCTCTCCTTTGACCAGTTTAATCTTTCACTTGAGAGAAGAGCTTTCTTGAAAATCACACCTGCTACTTGAAATACCCTTCTACATGACATTAGAAACATCAAAGTCTATCTATTTTCAGAGATAAACTCAAAGAACATCTAGAAGATGAACACAAATGTACAGAAGTTCAAAAAAGTGGTTATCTAATCTGTGTTCACTGTAAAGGAAAACACAGATTGTTACTGTTTATTTTGACTGTGATATTGCATTGCATTCTGTTGTACAATATGTTATATTTTCAATGGTGTCTGTGATTTTCCCACATGCAAGATGAATGAAATGAATATTAGACTCACGTCCACATCTGTAGTTTATATATGTTTTTGCTACATGCCTCTTGTATAGGTGTTTTTGCAATGTACACTTTTGATTGGTTGCAGTTAATTGTTTCTGTGTTACACACATACATGCACACATGTGGATAAATGCATAATACTGCAGTGTGAATTTTCATTTTGTTGTAATCAAAAGTTGTTTTCTCTAGTTATAGACTTGTTTGAAAAGGGTCCATGGAGACCAAATTAACAAAGAACATTTAAATTAAATAAAGTAGAATAGAAACTAACTTGGAATGCAATCTATTACTGAAGAAGCATGTAACCATCTGCTCAATCTCCATGCAGGGTTCAAAATGTGACCCTGGGTTACTAAAAGACATATCACAAAAGGACAGCCGGAAATGGGTGAGAACTTGCTCCATGTCCAATGGTTTGTGAGACAGCATTTCCGCTGCAGCTCCTAATGGGTGGAGATCAGAAACGTTGCAGTACTGACAAAAGTGTGAGATGGTGTAGCTGATGTTCAAAAGTCAGATATGGGCACAAGTCTGAAGTCGATACATATCACTGAGAGTGTACACTGCTGGAGCTAGGGAACTTGGAAAATCACTGACAAGGATGATAGAAAAAAATTATGAAATGCTCTATTCATCAACTAACAGAAAACACAAAGACAAAGGACCACAGAAATGATATAATACTTTTTATTGGGCCAGCATAGATTTTGCAGTTACTTGAGCATTCAGGCTAGCAGAAGTCCTTCATCTGGAGTTACTAGAGTGACATCCAGAGTTATTATCACAAGGATGATGGACATTAAGTGAGAGAGTTCACCACCCCCTGGACCCTTATTCCACGGTCCTTGGAGTTCAGTGACCTAGGTGTTGGTAATACTTTACCAAGGTATGTTGTCTACATAATGTAAAGTTATGCTACTTACTATTTAGTATGTAAGAGGAAAGATCACTTTCTTAACCCCCCCAATGTTTTTTTTTTACTGAATACAAGACTGTCGGAGTAAGGAGTTACTAGCCTCCATCATAAAGTACAATATAAAGTAATATTGTTACATGCTAATTTGCTACACCAAAGTATTTCTAACACACACTCCCAAAATGTCAGAACACATATCCAGTAAAATATATTAATGCTTATGGACTCATGGACCCTACTTCCCAAGAAATAAGAGAGGCCCACCTAGTGACAGTTTGAATGAGAAGGTGTAAAGGGTCAGTTGGTGGGGTAGGCCTTCCCCTGGACAGAATGTAGTAATGCTTTAGGATCCATGGAAGATATACTCGGTCTTACCACATTTGTTACTCATGGGTTACAAGTCAATGGTTAATTCTTCAGCCTTATCAAGACAAGGACTTCGAAAGAGACATACCATTTTTTAGTGCAAAGCTAAAATGCTTTGTTTCTGACATTTCTCTCCATTTTGAGAGAATACAGTCAGGTTACTGAACAGTGAGTTGAGGCCCAGTGACTCTGTACACAAGGGAGAAATCTGTTAGAGTAGCTTATTCCCTCCAGATGACCCCAGCTGCCTTTACGAAGGGTATGTTCAGGATCAATGCAAGCAGTGACCACATCTGGCATAGTTAGACATGCATACATGATCCTTCTGTATCTCAGAAAAGGGAAAGGAAGATGGAGGGATATAACTTTCACTTTGGCCTATCAACATGTAAACCCTGACGTTACTGACATAAACTGCTGAGCAGACCACAAGGTCCATACAAAGAAAGTAAATGTGCTGATTAGAAAGTTGGACTGACAAGCACAGGACTTCAAGAGTAATGTAGAAAATGTTCATACAGAGTGCAGAAATGGATGCAGTGCAACTGTAATACTTGAAAGGCTGAAACAGCAATGGGGGTGGAGTACAATAACAAAAACTACTCACCCACTCAAAGACAGATTGTAAGATTAAGGAGCATAAAAGAAGACATTAGAGAGGGTGCTGTGATCCTCTCCAATGACTACCATTAAACTAAATCTTTTAAATCTAAAAATGTTAAATATGAAGGCCAACAAGGGGTATGGTCTCTCAAGTTACACCTCCAGTGCCAAACACATTAACGAATACAAAAAAAATACAGAAGTATGAATTACTAAGTAATTTCCTAAGTGCAGACTGGCCACAGAAGCATGCAAGAAATAAGCACAGCTATTCTGAGCGTAGGCCTTCACCATCAATCTCCACAATGAGGCTTCAAACTGAACACTCTGTAGAGCCGACTTTGCTCCTCACATCTTTTTCTCAGTGTTACCTGAGGTTCAATGCCTGCCAGCATTCTCAGCACTACCTGACGTTCAGTGCCTGCCAGCGTTCTGTTTCTTAGAATAATACACACACACACACAAACACAGACACACACACACACACACACACACACACACACACACACACACACACACACACACACAGACACACATACACACAGACACACACACAGACACACACACACACACACACACACACACACACACACAGACACAGACACAGACACACACACACACACACACACACACACACACACACACACACACACACACACACACACACACACACACACACAAACACATTACTTTCCAGGAAAAGGCTGATAAATAATACTTTCCAACACTACAGCCTTCTCTCCTGGCTCTGGGGGGGACTGCTACCATCCCATATTACCAGGCTGAAGATCTCTGACTTACTTTTTCACGCTTGTTAATATGTAACATAATTACAAATACATAAAGTCATGTGCAGAACAGTCTGATCAGTGGATTTAGATGCCAGCAGCCTTGCCACCAGGTAGCCATAAGTACCCTATTATCACTTAATAAATATAAATAGACAGCCAGCCACAACGTTTTTAAAAGTTAATGTACAAAAATGTTTACTTCAAAAAGAATGAGTTAAGCTATATAGTAAATGGTTAAGTAAACAGGGAGACACGGAACTGCAGAAGAAACAGAAAATAATCATTATGAATAAGCAGAGTAAAACAAAGAATCCTTCTAACAACAGCTTTCTCTAGCTATTCTTAACTAAGTGAATTACTGGACCCTAACTATTTTTTTCTCTCTCTGACTTGTTCAGCTATTTTATATATATATATATATATATATATATATATATATATATATATATATATATACAGAAGCAGAGTCACATTTATGTAATGAGTCTGTTTGCCTGCACTGGGCTTGCTGTCTCCTCAAAGAATCTTCTAATTCCATTTTTACTGCCTTTAGCTTTCTGCACCTGGGAACAACCACAAATCACGTAATTACATTTTCACATCCCATGTATATTAGCTATAATTCCCAGAAGAGAAAGTGCACATATTGCAGGTTAAATCACATACAGGACCATAGGAGGTTACTAGGCTAATGGCCTCAGAGCATTTTTAAGGCTAGCCATTCATGCCCTAGTTTGCCCAATTATAAGTACCCACAGATTAGAATTGCTGTGGCATATGCCTGTACCTTAGGGCATCTGCACACTGCCCCGTCTATAAGGGACACAGGTGACAAGCCAGGGGTGAATTTGCAATTTCCCATTCATTGATCCAAATTGTATTTGAATAGACTTAGGGCACAACTCCACTTCCCATGAATGAGGAGTCTGTTCCAAAGAAAGGGTAATATCTGAGATACATACATGTCCCTCCAACTTTTGTTTATGTCACAGAAGAGGATAAGATCCTTAAGTAATTCTAGTGCTGTTTGATCTATGAATATGTGGCAGATCCAACAGGGCTGGATCAGAGAATGTCTTGTAGGTTATACACAGATAACCCCTCAGTGGTCTCTAGGAGACTAAAGTACTGGGACCAGCCCTGAGGCCATTGCATAGCACCATACATAACCCCTCAGTGTTCTCTAGGAGACTAAATTACTGGGACAAGCCCTGCGGATGTCTGCATAGGGCATATTGATAACCCCTCCATGGTCTCTAGGAGACTAAAGTACTGGGACCAGCCTGAGGCAGTCTGCATAGAACCATAGATAACCCCTCAGTGGTCTCTAGGAGACTAAGCTACTGGGACAAACCCTGAGGCCATCTGCAAAGGACCATAGATAACCCCTCAGTGGCCTCTAGGAGACTAAAGTACTGGGACCAGTCCTGAGGCCATCTGCATAGGACCATAGATAACCCCTCAGTGGTCTCTAGGTGACTAAAGTACTAAGACAAGGCGTGAGGCAGTCTGCATAGGACCATAGATAACCCCTCAGTGGTCTCTAGAAGACTAAACTACTGGGACAAGCCCTGAGGCCATCTGCATAGGACCATAGATAACCCCTCAGTGGTCTCCATGAGACTAAAGTACTGGGACCAGCCCTGAGGCCATCTGCATAGGACCACAGGTAACCTCTCAGTGGTCTATAGGAGACTAAAGTACTGGGACCAGCCCTGAGGCCATCTGCATAGGACCACAGATAACCCCTCAGTGGTCTCTAGGAGACTAAAGTACTGGGACCAGCCCTAAGGCCATCTGCATAGGACCATAGATAACCCCTCAGTGGCCTCTAGGAGACTAAAGTACTGGGACCAGCCCTGAGGCCATCTGCAAAGGACCATAGATAACCCCTCAGTGATCTCTGGGAGACTAAAGTACTGGGACCAACCCTGAGGTTGTCTGCATAGGACCATAGATAACCCTTCAGTGGTCTCTAGGAGACTAAAGAACTTGTACAAGAACTGCAGCCATCTGCATAGGACCATAGATAACCCCTCAGTGGTCTCTAGGAGACTAAAGTACTGGGACCAGCCCTGAAGCCATTTGCATAGGACCACAGGTAACCCCTCAGTGGTCTCTAGGAGTCAAAAGTACTGGGGCCAGCCCTGAGGCTTCTGCATAGGACCATAGATAACCCCTCAGTGGTCTCTAGGAGACTAAGGAGACTAAATTACTGGGACAAGCCCTGAGGCCATCTGCATAGGACCATAGATAACCCCTCAGTGGTCTCTAGGAGACTAAACTACTGGGACAAGTCCTGAGGCCATCTGCATAGAACCATAGATAACCCCTCAGTGGTCTCTACGAGACTAAAATACTGGGGCCAGCCCAGAGGCTGTCTGCATAGGACCATAGATGACGCCTCAGTGGTCTCTAGGAGACTAAAGTACTGGGACCAGCCCTGAGGCTATCTGCAAAGAACCATAGATAACCCCTCAATGGTCTCTAGGAGACTAAGGAGACTAAAGTACTGGGACAAGCCCTGAGGCCATCTGCATAGGACCATAGATAACCCCTCAGTGGTCTCTGGGAGACTAAAGTACTAGGACAAGGCCTGAGGCCATCTGCATAGAACCATAGATAACCCTCAGTGGTCTCTATGAGACTAAAGTACTGGGACAAGCCCTGAAGCCATCAGCATAGGACCAAAGATAACCCCTCAGTGGTCTCTAGGAGACTAAAGTACTGCAACCAGCTCTGAGGCCGTCTGCATAGGACCATAGATAACTCCTCAGTGGTCTCTATGCGACTAAAGTATTGGGACCAGCCCTGCAGCTGTCTGCATAGGACCATAGATAACTCCTCAGTGGTCTCTATGAGACTAAAGTACTGGGACCAGCCCTGCAGCTGTCTGCATAGGACCATAGATAACTCCTCAGTGGTCTCTAGGAGACTAAAGTACTGGGACAAGCCCCGAGGCCATCTGCATAGGACCAAAGATAACCCCTCAGTGGTCTCTAGGAGACTAAAGTACTGGGACCAGGCCTGAGGCCATCTGCATAGGACCATAGGTAATCCCTCAGTGGTCTCTAGGAGACTAAAGTACTGGGACAAGGCCCAAGGCTGTCTGCATAGGACCATAGATAACCTCTCAGTGGTCTCTAGGAGACTAAAGTACTGGGACCAGCCCTGAGGCCATCTGCATAGGACCACAGATAACCCCTCAGTGGTCTCTAGGAGACTAAAGTACTGGGACAAGGCCTGATGCCATCTGCATGCGACCATAGATAACCCCTCAGTGGTCTCTAGGAGACTAGAGTACTGGGACCAGCCCTTAGGCCGTCTGCATAGGACATATTATTTACATCCTGTATTATTTTAGTAAGAACCTTTGTGGTTGCTCCAGCTACTTCAAATGCCTGGTCAGATACATGCTGAAGGATGCATTTTACTTGATTATCAGTCTAATGAGGGCTGAGTATAGTGGCACTATGATCTCCTTAGCTATGGATGCCATGTCCTTACTTATAAGTTGTGCCATGTAGAAGGATTTTCTCACCACCAGAGATACATGGTGATCAAAATTCAGGTTACTGTCAACCTGAGTTTCCAAGTCCCTTACCAGTGAGTCTACTCTTGGGGGAGTATTATCAATGTTGTAATTTGCAGGGGGGGGGGGTTCATCTTCCAGAAGGGTATAATTATGCATTTTTATTGAGTTTAGGCCATGGTTCTGGCACCAGATATTTGCCTGGGGCAGACCCTCCAGGAGGATGTCTGCATCTTTGGGGGATTCAGTGATTGCACCCAGTTTGCGGTCATCAGCAAATCTGGTCAGCCAAAGGCCTTGACTTCAGAGAAGTATATTCTGAACAGGACAGGAGAGTTCCCAGTACCAATTTCGATGGGACACCACCAGTAACAGGCTTCTTGGTGGAGGTGGATTTCCCCCTCTAACTTCATGTGTCATATATGTTAGCCATTTAGCTATTCATCAGGTGACATAAGGATTTATGCCAAAATTTGTGAGTTTGTCTATAATGCCTGAGTGCGATATTATGTCAAATGCTTTTGCCAGTTCAAGGTAGGCATTATGCACCATTTTGCCCATGTTCATGGCTCTAGTGAACTTCTTGAAGAAGTCCACCATGTTTAGCAGGTATAAATTGTCCTTGATGAAACCAAAGTTGGATAGGTCCAGTATTTGAAGATTTCCTAAGTCTTTGTTTATCAGGTCCATGGTAATTCTTTATATAGCCTTGCATATATGTCTGTAGCTCCCTGGGCCTGTTGATGGTCCCCCTTTGTGTAGAGGGATGACTGTTGCAGTTCTCTGATCCTGTGGGATGAAGCCTCTCTGGAGACTGTGGTTAAAAAGAGATTCTACTGGGCCTGACAGGTTGAATTTCAAACTAGTTAGCAGGCATTCTGGAATATTATCAGGACCCATTGATGCAATGTTTTTACTTTTGAAGAGTACAGTGAGGACCTGTTCTTTATATGTATTTTAGTTTACCAGCTGCTGTTTTACAAGACTTAAGCTCTCATTCTGTACATTCTGACTCAGGAAACAGTGCATATTTATACATAGCTCTCATTAGAGGTATAACATGCTCATTGCTGAATGCAATTAAAATTTCTGCTGCTGCAGGGAGGAATTCAGTAATTCTCAACCTAATGAGGGGTGTAAGACAATGGCAGAGATCATCTATACATTGATGGAATGTTTGTAGCACTACAAAATTTCTTATGTTCTGACAGTCTCATTTAGAGGAGATTCTGAGTGTGATGCATAGAAGTTGTTTCATTATAAGAATAAATTATTTTTTTTTCTTTTGTGGGGTGGAAGAGGCACAGATTCCTGCAAGAAATTTATCTAGCCCAATTCACCATTGGCTATATAGGCAAACTTTCACTAAACCATCTGGATACTCTAACTAATTAAACTGCAAGACAAGAACTGTATCTGATTTGTAATTACATACAGCACACATGGGAATTCATTATTACATACAGCACACATGGGAATTCATTATTACATGCTGGAGTAAAGGAATTTACAGCAAAGTGGGACCTTGCAGCAACAGAAGAATGCAAAGGAACTGTAATCACTGAGATATTGATAATCAATACTTCTACCAGGGAAACAAATTCTTCAGAAGTAACTCCAAGTGTAGGTGATATATGGATAACTCCAGGTGTTTTTATTACTTGTGGAACAAATTGCTTTAACAATATTTTATTCATGCCTAGTCTTTAAATACATAATTTTCACTGTTTTTCACAGATGGTGCCTTTTTTATCCTTAGGGATAGAGGTGGACCAGGGAAGTAGGAAACGAATATTCTCTGGAGGGATTCTTCATTTTCACACTCCCCCCCAAGAAATTCATCAGAAGTGTTTTTGTGCTGAATGATTGACTGGAATGTGCAATAATATCACTGTGGGAAAGATAATGCTCAACAGTTAGGTCGCAAGCCACCTATACTATGACTGATAATCCACAGGACCTTCCATTCTGGCAGGTATTATCACTTGAAGAAACTAAAATTTATTGCATTTAGGGAAAGGAATTTATAGTTTAAAATATTAAAATGTCAGTAAAACTGCTTAAACTATGTGTGTCTAAAACTAATTTTTATTCATTTAAGGATCCAGCATGTCCTTAGGAGGTGGGAAGAAGTTGAAGGACACTGAGAAAATTCAAGTGGGCACAGGAAGAATTTATAAAACTGCCCATAGATAGCAATCAGAGGTCATGATTGAACCCCAGACTCTGGAACTTTGAGACAAGAACAATCTTGCCAAGGAACTGCCATACTGCACTTCATTTTATAATCGGTAATGTTCAAGCTGAGTCACCTGCAGGATATACAGCGGCAAACTCTACTGTAATCCACCCCTGAAAGAGCACTGCCAACAGCCCCAGCTAATATATGCCAATAACGCAGAATAAATAAGTAAAAATGTATAAAAACGGTAACAAGTAAACAAGTAATAAATACACAGAGAATATTTTACAAAATCATTATTTGCAACATTATTAAATAATAAATAAATTATTCAGAGAGATGAAATACTACAAGACTGAGGACAGGATGTTCACTTTTTCTCTCTGTATACAGTCAGGGAATTAGTGCATAAAAGTATGCAGATGTGGATAGCAAAGCCACCTCTGTGCTAGTGCTTGTCAGTCAACAGCTAGAATTGCCTGTCAGTTCAGATGAGTCGTGCTAGCAATTACTGCAGACAAGCCAAAATCTCGGGGAGTTTGAATGTGGGAGACTCAGGTTTAGTATCACCCTTTAATCTTACTCTAAGGTCACTCTGAACCCTAGAGTAAATTATAGTTTTATTCTGTTTTACTTGCTACACTCTTTATATGTACCAAAACAATGAAACATAGTATCTGTTACTGTTAGATAAATGGAACATAGTATCTATTACTGTTAGACAAATGGAACATAGTATCTATTATTGTTAGAGAGGCTACAGGTCCTTTACACTTTAAAGCTGTATCACATGACTACCTAAAACCTGTTTGCATCTGTCAACATGCAATTGGTCCAGGATGACATAATTTCTTTCAGTATATTTAATTAATTTTACCTCTTCCTTCAAAACGTAAGCTTTGGTATAGAGGATATATTTTTAATTTTAATAAATCAAATTACAGTTTTAGAGCTTTAGCTTAAATTATTTATATATAAATGATGAATATGCATATCTTTCTTAGGGCATGTATTATGCATGTGCTAATATTTAATTAATGATTTACTTACTGGTCTGGTTTTCTTCAGTGCTTATGTCTTCTACAATGCTAGACAATTATACTAGCATTTGATGTTATTTCCTCTTTGAATAGTGTTCCCTGGGCCTCCTCTGAAAAGGGGAAGTACCCACATGAACTTTTCTGGTAAACAAAAGCAAATGAATAAATTATTTATTTAACTATTACTTTAAAACAACTAGGCAATCTGGTTGAAAGACATTTTTCAGCCACAAAGTGGACCACAAGACAAACAAATAAGGCAAGTACACATCAAATAAAAGATTTATGTGTATATAATGATTAAGCAGGTAAAACTACAACAATGCTGTACTAAGTATATACTAACAGGACTACAGTTATCTTCAAGCTCCCACAGTGAAAACATTCAAGAATCAAAGGTAAAGCACACGTGTTACATAAATGTAGCAATTACATACGTTTACTATTTACTGTGCTGAGCATAGCTTAGCCTTCACCTTCCTGGGAAGACACAGAGACATAAGCTGTGCCAGTAAAGTACTTTTTTGTGTCTGCACTCTAACTGTTCCAGCTATTTTAAGCTACTTTCTGCATTGCCTGATGATTTTTTTTTTCAGCATTTATTTCACGCTTTCAGTAAATTTGTCTGGCCAGGTGTAGAGACTGGGTTTCTATTATGAAATCGAAGAGGCTGAAGATCAAATAGCTTTAATATTGGAAATACTGTTCATCAATGTGGTTTTTGTGAGATTGCGGTACAGTGACGAACGGAAAGTTTGCCCTTTCCTCCCTGTAGTGCAATCTCGAAGATGGTATATATAATTAGCAGGGGGTGTGGAGAGTGCAGCACCCCATAAAAGCGACTTTGAGGTATGGCATTTTCAATTTTTAAGCCGTTTGAATGGCAATCTTTTCAATGTTGTAATATAGACCCATAGAGACCATCTTCGATTAATATTCGCTATTCTAAGTGAGAGTTAGACTAAATGCTGCATCTTCTGGGTAACTTATATCACTTGTGCTTCAGATTTCTTTTAATTTTCATCTGTGCCTTTGTTTTCTCACTTGCTATTTACAGCACGGAGCTGCACCGAACACAGAATCATAGTAGTTGTAGTTCCAAAGTGGGTAGAGTGCAGAAGTAAATTCATTCTTCTGCGTATTACTGAAAGAGTACTTTCTTCTTACTCCTGTGAGTTAGTTGTCCATTTCTCTGCCTAAACAGCTTGCGCTGAGTTGCACCTGCTTCCTCTTACTTGCACTGACCTGTGCAGCTCAGGTACCAGCTGCTCTGAGTTGCACAGAGTTGTATTGAACACATCACCAATCCAACAAACTATCCCCTGTAATATTTCCACTGCTACTCTTTAGTTCCTAATATACCTTTATCACACAATAGCACTGGTCATCATGGAAAGACAAAAGACTTCTATTGCCACTCTTATATCACATGGTAAGGCTGGAGGTGTCCCTCTCACAGTCAGTGAACTTAACACTATCCTGCTCCCGCAGCTGATGCCATTAAAAAAGTAGAAACAAAATAGAGTAAACAGTACAGACTCCTGCCAAAGGTGGCTCACAAACAACAAAAATCAAGGTTTAAAAACAAGATGTAGCACACCAACAATGCTGAGAAATAAACAAAAAAAATCCTGAAATGCTTCTTTATTACAAAAGGGCTTTTTTTGGCTTTTTCTCAGCTTTGTTGGTGTGCTCACATCTTGTTTTTAAGCCATTAAAAAGTCTCTGCCTAAGCCTCCTAGAAGTCATAAAGTCAGGTATCAACCTAAACTACCTCCTACATGCTATAAAACATCAACAGGTCATAACCAACATACAGCAGACTCTGACACTACAGAAAACACAGAAACAAAACAGGGGTGAAAATAGCACACAAAAAAACTTAAGGCAGCCAAGACCATGCTAGTTCATCTGACAACCTCTTGTACTAAGATAACTTTATAGTTGGAAACATGGGTGCTCCACTCACTAGATTGAGCAAAGACAAAGCGATGGTTACCTGCCTCTCAGGTGCCCATATCCAGAGTATCACTAGGGCCCTCAGGTCCCTTCACCCCATGTACATATATGACCTGGTCATTGTACAATGTGAATGAACGACTTAAAATGCACCCCCCTGATTCATATGAAGTGGACAAGATAGAGCTCTCAGAATATGCATCTGGAATTTTTTTATTTATTTATTTTATTTTACATTTGTTGACCGGGCTAGTCTAGCTGGATATATGTCCATTTTCAGTAGAGGCCCGGGAAGAAAAGCTCCACACATAACACAATAAGGCAGACAGACAAGTTGTTAATAAAGACATACAATAAAACAGTAATATAAATCAACTTGTTAATAATAACTAGATACATTTAAGAATTCAAACAGTATAAACTCAAATACAATGTTCTGTTGGTTTAAAAGCAATCTTACCTAATATAAAGGGTTATGCAATAAGGCATCCGTCATATAGATAAGAGTTAAGGCTCAGAAGGGTAGAGAAGTAGAAGGAATAAGAAAGACTAAAATAATAGGGAAGAGGCAGGAGGCAAGAAGAGAAGAGGAAAGGAAGGAAGGCAGGCAAGAGGAGGTGGGAGAGATGGTAGATGTAGGTCAGAGCATAGAAGGACAGCAAGGGAAAAGAAATTAGGGAAGAAGCTAGTTTTAAGCAGTAAAGAAGGGTTAAAGGTATAGAGAGTGTGGGGAGATGGAAGTCAGCCTGGTGTACTGCAGGAACAAAGTCAGTGGTTTTGGAAGTGCAGTTTAATTTGTTGTTTGAAGAGAGATAAGGATGAGATTAGAGTTAACTCTTTGGGCAGGGAATTCCATATTCTGCCTACAGTGTTGGTGAAAAGAGAGTCACCAGCTACATTGTGGGCCTTTATGGGTTTGGTCATGAGTTTGAAAGAGGAACGAAGAGAGGTGAGATTGTTATAAGGGAGTAACAGTTGTGATAGTATAGGGGTATTACTAGGTTGGTACAGTAATTTGTGGGCAATCGTAAGTTGTGAGATAATAAGATAGTTTTGTAGTTCCAGCCAGCCTAATTGTTTCAAATTAAGGCAGTGATGGGTTCTAAAAGGGTTACCAGAGACGAAGCGGGCAATGTTATTATAGCAAGTTGCTAGTTTGTTTAGGTTAGTTTTCTTAAGGTTGGTGAAGATAGGAGAGGCGTAGAAGAGAGTAGATGTAAGATGGGAGTGAGCAATAGTAGCTTTGGTAGATGAGGTAAGAAATCGTTTATTATACCATGACCCCCCCAAAACGTGCACACTGATTGGCCAGCATGCCCGTTGTAAATCGAGTTATACTAATGGAAAAAGGTCCGGTCGCCCGGACTTTTTTCCATTAGTATAACTCGTTTTTTTAAAACACTGTCTCGCTATGTTAAATGGATTTAACATAGCGAGACAGCTTTAAAATAAGCAACGGAGATCTCTGTTGCTTATTTTAAAGCTGTCTCGCTATGTTAAACCCATTTAACATAGCGAGACAGTGTTTAAAAAAAAGCAACGGAGAAAGCAAGATCTCCGTTGCTTTTTTTAGTGTCTCGCTATGTTAAATGAGTTTAACATAGCGAGACAGTTTTAAAATAAGCAACGGAGATGTCCGTTGCTTATTTTAAAACTGTCTCGCTATGTCAAACTCATTTAACATAGCGAAGTCATAAAAAGCAACGGAGATCTTGCTTTCTCCGTTGCTTTTGCCCACAGCTCTGATGTACTGTGCAGGCGCGCAGTACATCAGAACTGCCGCGGATGCCAGACATCTGCGGAAGGGCAGTAAACAGGCATTATACTATGCCATTATTTAAGAAAAGTAATAGTTTCTTTTCTTAAATAATGTCATGGTATAATAGCAATAACCCACTTCTGGGTGTGGGTAATGCTAAATTTACCCACGGTTGGCTTTGTTTGGTCCCTCGGGCTTCACCCTCGGGACCAAACCACGCCAACCGTGGGTAAATTTAGCATTACCCACACCCAGGCGTGGGTTATTGCTATAATACGGTATAATGATCCTATTTTTCTGTTAACTGATTTGATGGTGTTGTTGATGTGTTGGTCAAAAGAGAGATTGTTATCAATGGTAATTCCTAGCAGTTTAGTTGTGGAGTCAGGAGAGGTGACAGTGTTGTTGTTTGAGGAGATGGAGAAGTTTAGTGGAGATGTACGAGTGGTGGGGGTGAAGAGGAGAAGTTTGTTTTTTTAGCATTGAGAAGCAGGTACCGTCTAGTAAACCATGTTTCTACAGTGTTAAACATAGTTTCAGTTAGTGAGATTAGATCTGAGGAGGAGGATGCTGAACAAATGATAGTGGAGTCGTCTGCATATTGGATGCAGGTAGCTTGAGGAATTACAGAGTGGAGATCATTAATATAGAGGGAGAAGAGGAGAGGACCAAGAATGGAGCCCTGAGGGACTCCAATAGCAATGGGTAGTAGGGAGGAGATATGGTTTTCCCAAAGAACGGCTTGTTGTCTGTTACTAAGGTAAGATGTAAACCACTTGATGGCAAGGCTATCAAATGAGAGGGATTTGAGAATGCTAATTAGAGAAGAGTGGTTGACCATGTCAAAAGCTTTTGAAAGGTCAATGAAAAGGGCAGAAGAGAATAGATTATTGTTGCGATTGCTGTTAATGGTATCTACAAAGGAAAGGAGGGCAGTGGTGGTGCTATGGTGACGTCTAAAGCCATGTTGACAGTTAGCTAAAATATTGTGAAGAGAGAGGTATTGTACAAGTTGCTGATGAATACATTTTTCCATAATTTTTGCTAATGGAGAGAGAAGAGCAATAGGTCTGAAGTTGGAATAGTCAATAGAGTTACCTCCTTTGTGTAGAGGGATTATATGAGAGATTTTCCAGATATGAGGGATAGTTCCCTCTTGGATGGTCCTATTTATGAGTATAGAAATTGGGTAAGCAATTTCTTTGGCTGCTTTTTGCAGAAAAAGGGAAGGGAGCTTGTCAGCAGAGGGAGTACAAGGTTTCAGTTTAAGAATAAGTTTGAAGATGGATGAGGTAGAGATGGGTTGTAGAGTGAAGTTGTAGGTAGTATTTACTTGGTTATTAGGAGGATAAAAGTTGTTGGTGTTTAGTTGTTTAGCAAGAGATTGAATGGTTTCAGAAAATAATGAGTTAAAAGCATTTGCAGTTAGAAGAAGGGTGTCTGGGTCAGCATTTAGTGGGGAGGGAGTTTTAGCTGTTCCTGGTGAAAGGAGTCTATTGATAGAGGACCAAAATTGTTTAGGTTTATTTAAGTTGGTTTCTTGAAGGTTGCAGTAATATTTTCTTTTATCTGTGAGAATAGCTTTCTTGGTAAGATTTCTAAGTTGGCGAAAGTGCAGAAAATCAGAGTTGATTCTATGGGACCTCCATTTATTCCAAATTTTATTTTTAGAGAGGATTAGTTTTTTAGTTTCATTTGTGAGCCAAGGGGCTGTATTCATAGGTTCATAGGTTCATTCTAATGGTACGCTCAGGAGCATGTTTGTCCAAGATAGACAGGAAAGTAGAATTAAAGAATAAGACTGCTTCATTTAGTGGAAGAGTCATTGAGGGGTTCCAGTTGCAAGCTCTGAGTTCGTTTTGAAATAGGTCAATTTTAAAGTGTTTATGGAATGGTTGTGAAAATAGAGTTGAGCAATATTCTTGCATTGCCAGGAATGATGTCTCAATGCAAACAAAAAAAAAATACTTTGTGTATTGGCTTAGCTACAGGTGTCATTCTAGGGACATCTTATACATATCAACCTGGGGTGAGAAGCTTGACACCCCAGCTGCTTTGCTAGGGATGACCTGCATCTCTTTCCTTAGGGATACTATATTGGCTAAGATTTTTCTTTCCTCATAGTGCCTTTTTAGGCAAGCTCAGTCTCCTCAAATTGCCTGCATAGCCAACCAAAATCAAAATTATATAAAGGTAGCATTGCTCAATGCTAGAAGCCTAAAAAAGTTGAACTCCTTACAGACACTCCTAACTCTTAAAAATATGTATATATGCATGTCTACTGAAATGTGCTTTCAGAACGGAGGAAGTGACCCCTCAGTGCTGGGTTTTAAGGCCTATCACTCCTTCCAACCCAATGCCACCCACAACAATGTAGCTGAAGTGGTTGTGTCTGTGTTCCTAAGAAACCATTTCCCCTCCAGAATCATAATTCATGACAATGACCTTGAACTCCACATTCTTCTCATGATAAATAAAACACAGTGCTGCACAGTAGCAAACTATTGTATTCCCTTCATAACTCTGGCAGTCCACAAGGCATACCTAAACAAACTGACATCTTTCACTACAGAACCAAACCATCCAACTTTCCCTACGTTAACTGGATATTCTGCACCACCACTAATAAATATGCATGCAGACTCCTGGACTTCATCAATGCCACCTCCTTAGACCAACTAGTCCAAACCCTAATGAAGGGCTCTAAACTACTGGACAAGGTCCTCACCAATAGAGCCCCCTATGCCCAGCACCTGTAGTTACCAAATAAGTGGTCAAATCTGAATGGCATGCAATGATACTTCCTTTAAGTGTAATACCTGAGCTATCAGAATACATACAGGGTTTCCTTTATCTTCAGAGACTATTCCAAGGTAAATCTGTTCCAGGTAACTGATGACTTAATGAAATTCAAACACCCTCCTCATCTTAATGATTTCACATCACATGATGCCATATTCACAGGTAAGCTCTATGCCCACTCCCTAGCCTGCGGTGAGGCCTCATTCCCGAGGTGACATAAATAAAGTGCCAAATTTAAGAAGAACCTCATTTTGTGGTACCTCAGCATTAACAAACTGTACAATAAGAGAAAACTCTTAGTCTGTAGAAGCAAGCTTTACACCCCAACAATGACAGAACTCAAAAAACCAACAAAGAATTTAGAAACAAAATCAAATCTTCCAAATGCAACTATGAATTGGGAATCATTACCCATGCTAAGGATAACCACAAAGCCTTTTTTCAGCTATGACAGAAATCTTAGGATTAATATCCGGCAATGTTCTCGGTTAATACAAAATAAAAACACCTGTTCATTCCCTGAGGACAATGCCAATATACTGATAGACAAATTCATCTAAAACATTTCTCCCCCTGTCTTCCCCTATTTATCCACAGCACTTTTGCATGTCTATGCCACCTCCCCAGATTGCTTTTGCTCATATCCTAAGTGCTGTCTTCAGGGCTAAAAACACTAACTACAGGGGCCCACATAATGTGCCTTCTTGTTAACACCAAATATTGTCTTGTTATTAAGTCTATTCAGTCACATCCCCCTCCTCTGAATTCATGCCAAAGGTATGTAGAACTGCTGTAGTCATCTCACTCCACAAAGGGGTACCCTCTACCTAGCCAAGAAACTATAGACCCATAAGCGTCACCAGTCTTATCTGTAAGCCAGTGGAGCTCATCATTATGAAATGTATTAACAGGAACATAAGCACCTTCCAAACACTGCACCCAAACTAGTTAGGGCTTGTTAAAAGAAGATCCTGCCTCGTAGCCCTGGTGGCCATTTTTTAACAAGTCCCTGAGGCATTAGACTCTGCTAAAAGTGTTCACACTGCACATCTGGACTTGGCCAAGGCTTTTTGTACCATTGTACATTCTGGCATCATTGATAAGCCAATCCAGCTACATTTAAAACCTTATGTTATCTAATGGATCGCAAACTAGCTCAGAGATAGAACTCAGTCTATTAGTGCTGGAGTCTCATTCTCATCTAAAGAGTAGTTACTAGGGGTAAGTCCTAAGAGAACACCTCTTTGGTATCTACTTCTCTGATGTTAAGGCTGACACCAAGGTCCTATGGGAGAGGTGCTGTATACTTCAGCACTCGGTTTGAAGGCATTCTGCTCCATCTTCCCCATTTATCTCAGTCTTTATAGTGGAAAGCCTGCAAATCTGAAATAATAAAGTAGATGTGATAGACAATCACAACAGGAAGAGAAGAAGTTGTTATCAGTGGTAGCACAAGTTATTTTTTAAAAGCTGCCAGGCAACCAGATATGGGCACTGGACAGTCTGCGGGGTCAAGGCTAGAAAACAGAGTTGAAATGGATTACTGAAGCTGCCAGGCAACCAGATATGGGCACTGGAAGTCTGCGGGGTCAAGGCTAGAAAACAGAGTTGAAATGGATTACTGAAACTTTTACTTTAGTTGTTTTTTTTTTTTGTTTTGTTTTTTATTACATTACAGTCAGGCATCTGAGGTATACATGGGCAGCAAAATAGCTGTAGTTGTTGTGAAGAAATGGCTGTCTGTGGCTTAGAATAACTGACTGTTGTCATATGTTCATTATTCTGGCTTTGCAGGAGTAATGAGATTTGTATGAAGCAATGAAACAAGCTGAAACACTTTGGATACTGTTTTATGAAAGAAGGCTGAAGTACCTTACAGCAGACTTTATTAGGTGATATTAGGCTTGGCAATCTATTGTATGTTTGTGTGAAAGATTGCTAAAATATGTTACTGAGGCCATTATTTTTTATCACAAACAGACCTCCGAGGTATATACAGTGAAGAAAGTTGCTATAACTATTTAATTTCTCCAATTTTTTTGGGTTTCCAATACCATGATGGGAATGGACCCCATTCCTAAGTCAAAGTACGATTAAAGTTCATGAAATTAGTATTGTTTCACTCTTTGATGTCAGCCAAAAGTGCTCTTTGCAGCACCTGCAATGTTCCCAGTAATGACTCCTGCAATTCACACGGCATTACATGTATGGTAATATATCTAAATATGGTTGAAGATTCTTTTTTATAAGACTCATTGCTCCTACTACTATTGGAACTGCCTGGGTATCTGCATTGCTCACATTTCTGCATGCAGATCCTGATATTTTATTACTTTGTGTCTCTCTGTACGCAACACACTGTAATCACTGTAACTGATGGATGAGGGGGTGCATGTGGATGAAAGTAACTAGCCCTTTTTATTGCATTGCAGGACTAGAGTGTATTTGTTTGAGGTTGGAATACTTTAATATGGCTACTGTGTGTTCATGTGATCCATGCTACCGCCATTGCTATTATCTCTTTTTTACCATAACTATATATCTGAGGTGCATTGCCCATCTGGTTCTGTTTTATTACAGTTTATTTATATTATTTATGACTATGGTTAGCAAAAATTGGAAATGAAGTACAAATTTAAAGTAAAAGGGGTATACAGAGGCAATTATGAAATAATTAAAATATTATACAAAAAGATAAGGTTAGTGGGATTTAGCACATATAGATATAGTGAATAATCATAATGCCTGGTACAAGCCTATTTTATACAAGAGAAGTGTTGAATGATGGGACGGACTACAGCAGGAAATCTTGTTATGCATTGTTAAAGGGTTATGATTTCTTGCAACTGTGGGTACAAGTTGTTTGTTGGCATTTTGTCCACAAAAATTATCTAGCAAAGGGACAAGTGCTTCATGAAAGTCTGAATGAAAGAAATTGTACGTGAGGGAACTACAAACTGAAATACATCCTACACAGTATACATTAGATTCAGAAAAACATATGAGAATGTAATGTGGTTTTTTTTCTGTTTTCAGAGCTGATGTTGAGAGAAAATCGGGCTCTCATGTTTTTTATTATCTGGAAATTTTAGATTGCAAGATGTAAAGATGTAAATTAATATTATATAATGTAAGTGGTTACAGAGATAAAACTTGTTAAGAAATTGTACTTTTTCTGGAAAAACGTGTAACTCAGGTATTTATTATGTGGTGCATTATGATTTTTGTAGAAATAACTAAATAAACAAGTCCTCTGATAAGTGCCATGGGGTCTTTAGCATCTCGCTGTGCCTATACCAGCTCATCAGATGGGACAAAGGCAGCAGCTCAGGAGTGAAACACCACCGATCCCCAGTGCAGCATTGCAGTGTCAATATTGGAATAAGACAGTAAGCACCTGCGAAACCTAACCCTAACCCTAATGTAACTGGCACACGCTAACCCTAACCCTAAAGTCATTGGCACATGCTAACCCTAACCATAATGTCATTGCCACATGCTAACCCTAACCATAACCCTAATGTTATTGGCATATGCTAACACTAAGCCTAATGTCGCTGGTACATGCTAAACCTAACCATAATGTCATTGCCACATGCTAACGCTAACCCTAACCCCAACATCCCCAATGCAGCATCGTAATGTCAGTATTGGGATAAGAGTGTAAGTACCTGCTACCCCTTACCCTAACCCTAATGTCACTGGCACATGCTAACCCTAACCTTAATGTTATTGGCACATGCTAACCCTAACCCTAATGTCATTGGTGCATGCTAACCGCAACCCTAATGTCATTGGCACATGCTAACCCTAACCCTAATGTCATTGACACATGCTAACCCTAACCCTAACATCATTGGCACATGCTAACTCTAACCATAATGTCATCGGCACATGCTAACCCTAACCCTAACATCCCCAATGCTGCATTGTAATGTCAGTTTTGGAATAAGAGTGTAAGTACCTGTTAACCCTAACCCTACTGTTGCTGGTGCCTACTAACCCTAACCCTAACCCTCACCAGATATAAGCACCTGCTGTGGAAATAAAATCCAGAGCCTTCCAATTTCCAGGCATCAAAGGTAGAAGAAACAGAGAGCCATTATATGGGTACTCAAGATCATGTCAAGGAGATGTAAAGGGGTAATACAGAATGAGAAGGAGATAAATGTGAAAAGAGGGGACAGGAAACAGATTATAGGGATTAACTGCTCCATGAATCTCTGAAAGTACGTTGTTATGGAGAAAACTGTGGACTCGTGGAATGGATTACTGGATTGAAAAATGGCAGAAGAATCCATGGGAGTATTAGAGAAGGCTTGGGACAGGTGGTAAAATGGTGAGGAGAAGGATGGCAATGTGGTAAGTTATTTAATAATTAAAAAAAGCAAATTAGCCTGATTTGCTCTCTCCTGCTATCAAGCAAATGTAATGTAATGGCTTACAAAATCTACACACAAAACTATTCAGGAAAATTGCTGTTCTTACAAAGACAATTATTTGGCTAAATCAACGTAATGAGCAGGATGTGAGATTATCACAAGATTCTTTTCTCATACTGTAGTGAGACTCTTAATCTGTAGCAAACGTCAACTTCCTCCTAGTTATTATGTATTATGATACATTGTTTCAAAAGTTTAATTTATGTTTCATTGACTGCAAGTAGGTGAAGCTTCAACCAGAAGAAAAAAAATGGTCAATGCTTCAACTCAATGCAACATATAAAAAACATTTTCTGTAAGGGTTTTCTCACCTGTACTCTATACCCCTTACTTAAATATACTAACTATGTGGGCACACAGACAAAGAAAAGGCAAAACACAAACAAAAACATTACCAGTATACAAATAAACCTGCACCAGAAGTGATCTTCTTTGAGGAAAATAAAGTTGAAGTGCAAAACATCTTGGGGTTGAAAATGGTGAGTTTAAAAGCCTGTCCTCTTTACACTTGACAAAGAGTAAGCTAGCAAATTTAAAACGCAGCAGGCGTCTTCATGCCTACTCCAACAATGTATTTAGATCTGTCTAAGAATACAATTCCACCAAGTGCTGTTGTTTCAATCTTTATAGAATCTGCAAAGAAAGTAGTTCTGTTGCTTAAAACTTTGTGTTATAGCACAGAAATATATGGATAATATCAAAGGGTCCAAGAGGTACCCCACTAATATTCTATCCCCACACTACAGCCCATGGGTTTTAGCTCAACACTTTAATTTTGACTCCTACCCAACTAAAAATGCTTAAAGAATACAGGAAACCTCCTTAATCATGACCTTTTGGGATTCTTCACCTCAACATCACAATGTTGTTCATGCATACTCCAATAAGAAATAGTCCAACTCTCAAAAATATTCCCTTAATTATGACCTATTGGGTTTTCGTTGATATGACTTTAGTATGAACTACTAAAGCCCTTTAGCTTCTACTGCAGCGTCCCAGCTGGCAGTGTATCGTACACTTCCCATGTACCTTCTTACACCACATTCACTTGGGACTTTCTCTCGGTGAACATGCTGATTTATTTATATCATTATGGCCATTTCCACCAAGAACTTTGTCCAGTCCAACTTCTCATAAACAAGAAGACAGAATGACTGGAGAGTAACTGTGTAGCTTCTTCCTGAAATCATCTTAGTACACTGGTAGCCCAGTAATAATTTCCAGTCCAATCAGACTCTACTAGTTTGTAATGATGCGGTTTAGTAGCAATTCAGCCAATATGACTTTGGATATCTTAGGTAATATTGCAGGCAAACCACCTGCACCCTCCACCATATCAGTTCCAGCTTAGATCCAAAATGGATTCCAGCAACAAAAACTGAAGGAAAGCCTTACAGGCTAAGTACAGTTTGCTCCACTGTAATGAATATCACCTTACAAGTGTCTGCTCTGTCTATTCCCACTTATTCCTTGTCCACTTCATGGTCTCATAAGCTACCCCACTGATTTTTTTCCCTATTGTCCATCTGGGGAGTTCATTTATGAATGCTCATATCTATGCAGACAGAACAGGATATGAGGACTACCTGGCCTCCACTGGTGGAGAAGGTTTAATAAATAAAGAGATGCTGTTCCAGACATCGGTCTGTCAAATAGCATTATGGCAGCCAATGCATGGTTCAGCTAGAGAGACAGTCACAAGATCGCATACAAGAGTGGCCAACATGCAACTTGGATAGAAAGCAGAACCAGGTCAACAAAAGATAAATAAATACAAATAAATAAAACAAATAAATACCATCTTAGCAAGTAAAGGGCACTGGGACAGAATCAGAGATTGCAAAATCCCCAGTGAAATAGTCAGTCCACAGCATAAACCACTGGTGGCAGCAATTAGCTGTGAGCAATGGTCAGAGAAACCCCTAAGGTCAACAGGGGCCATGCTGAACACCTGGAAGTTGATTGGAGTGAAAGCACTACAGTTCAAGAAAATAATCAAGGCTGTAGCACTTCAGGAAGAATGGGACATAGGTGGAGTCAGAGAAGAACGGCATTGTCTCCAAATACCCTAGTATGTGGGTAAGCTAGGTATGGAAATGAGGTATATAAGTAAACTTGGTGGTGGAATTAAGATGTCCAGGAAATTATCAAAAGAAAGAAGAAGTGCAGGAAAAAAGTGGGAGATAGAAAAAGATTGGTCAAGCGAAGAAGGAATACTGGTAGCTAGGTCAGGGTGAGAGGGACAACTGACTCAGGCACAAAGTCTTTAATGCAACACTGACTTTTAAAAGTTGGTATTGCATTTGTGATCAAACCTGAGCACTGTAGCACTCCATGTGTAGTCTAAAGCCTGAGCACGGTAGCACTCTGTGTAAGCAGGGTATAAACTGTACCAAATGTTTGCTGCATTTGTAGCAAGCAGTTTGCTACAGTTTAAAAAGTTTTTTAAATTAAAACCTGAGCACTGTAAAACTCGTTTGTAATCTAAAACCTGTGTGTCTTCGCATTCTATGCAGGCAGGGTACAAACTGTAACAAAAATAAATGAAGGAGAAACTGCACAGGAAAAGCAACCAGTAATCCAAATGAACTGCAAAGTCCAGGTGAATAGGAAGGAATGTACTCAGTGGAAAATAAAAACTGGTCAGACAGGGGACCAGAAAAAGTAAAATAAACCAGAACTGCGGTAAAGCTGTGATAAAAAACAGGCAGAACAAAAGTTCAAAAAACATTTAATACAAATTATAAATAAAAAAAGAAACAAAGTTAAGCGCTTTCATCCTTCATCATTTCAAAGGGGACTTCATCAGAACTGTGTGAACATTTCTTAATCCAGTTTAAATGACTTTGTTCACTTCAAGCAATTCAAGTATTAAAGGTGCAGTGGTCACAAAACAGAATATGTGCTATTCAACTAATCAAGCCCTAACAGCATGAGTAAATACCTTAGTAAAACATAAATATGTAACCAATATTTGCTCAAATATCAAGCCCTAACAACACGAGTAAATACCTTAGTAAAACATAAATATGTAACCAATATTTATTCAAATTATTGAATAAAATCAAAAAACATGCATTAGATACTGCCAGTATTGGTATTATGCAATATAATGGCTATGCTGAGTCACATCTAATATTAACAAGTGCAATAAGGTAACTAAACAGCTGCTTTTCAGTGAGGCTCTATTTATTCTCTATCTTAACAGTAAAGAGGTTTGGTGGTGGGTATTTATTATTTATCGCTGGATAATGGGTACTGAGTGTGTTTATGTAATGTCAGTTACCTGTCTTACATGTCATATGTGTTGTTCTTGCATGTCATACGTGTTGTTCTTACATGTCATACGTGTTGTTATTGTCTTTCCTATGTTATTCTCTGATACCGCTGCATCTATGTTATTTGCACTGCATTTCTCTCGTGAGATGACATTTGTAATTTTCTTTAGGCTGCACTTGTGTGGCCCTAAATGACAATAAAGTTTGTTTGAATCTTTTGAATCTTAGAAAAGTAAGACAGTGCGTTTATATGTTATAAACATCTATAAATTCAAAGTGTGATACAACTCTAATACTAAACTTTTGAGAGATATGTCCATTCTTAAATGATAGGTATTGGGGTGGGGAGGACACTAAGAGCTTGTGGATCTTCTCTTTTAGCTGTTCCCATTAGGGATCACCACAGCGGATCATCTGTTTCCATTTCTTCCTGTCCTCTGCATCTTGCTCTGTCACACCAACACCTGCATGTCCTCTCTCATCACACCCATAAACCTTATCTTAGGCCTTCCTCTTTTCCTCTTACCTGGTAGCTTCATCCTTACCATCCTTTTCCCAATATACCAGCATCCCTCCTCAGCACATGTCCAAACCAACATAATCCTGCTACTCTCTGGCTTTGTCTCCAAACTGTCCAACCTGGGAAGACCTTCTAATATACTTATTCCTAATCCTGCCCACCTCATCACACCGAGTGCAAATCTTAACATCATTAACTCTGCCACATCCAGCTCTAACTCCTGCCTTTTTGTCAGTGCCACTGTCTCCAACCCATATAACATAGCTGGTCTCACCACCTTCTTGTAGACCTTCCCTTTCACTCTTACTGGTACTTGTCTGTCACAAATCACTCCTGACACTCTTCTCCACCCACTCCACCCTGCCTGTACTCTCTTCTTCACCTCTCTTCCACACTCACAATTACTCTGAACTATTGATCCCAAGTACTTAAACTCATCCACCTTTGCCACCTCTACTCCTTGCATCCTCACCATTCCTCTATCCTCCCTCTCATTCACACACATATATTCTGTCTTAGTCCTGCTGACCTTCATTCCTCTCCTCTCTAGAGCATATCTCCACCTCTCCAGGGTCTCGTCAACCTGGTCCCTGCTCTCACTACAGATCACAATGTCATCTGCAAACATCATAGTTCATGGGGCCTCCTGTCTGATCTCGTTTGTCAACCTGTCCATCACCACTGCAAATAAGAAAGGGCTCTGAGCTGATCCTTGATGTGATCCCACCTCCACCTTAAATGCATCTGTCACTCCCACTGCAGACATCAGCACTGTCACACTACCCGCGTACATATCCTGTACCACTCTTTCATACTTCTCTGACACTCCCGACTTCCTCATACAATACCACAACTCCTCTCTAGGCACCCTGTCATATGCTTTCTCCAAGTCCACAGAGACACAATGCAACTCCTTCTGACCTTCTCTATATTTCTCCAGCACTCTCAGAGCAAACATCACATCTGTAGTGCTCTTTCCTGGCATTAAACCATACTGCTGATCACTAATCATCACGTCCCTTCTTAACCTAGCTTCCACTACTCTTTCCCATAACTTCATGCTGTGACTGATCAATTTAATCCCTCTGTAGTTATTACAGCTCTGCACATCACCCTTATTCTTAAAAATTGGTACCAAAATACTTTTTCTCCACTCCTCAGGCATCCTCTGACTTTCCAAGATCTTATTAAACAATCTGGTTAAAAACTCCACTGCCATTTCACCTAAACACCTCCATGCTTCCACAGGTATGTCATCTGGGCCAGCAGTCTTTCCATTCTTCATCCTCTTCATAGCTGTCCGTACTTCCTCCTTGCTAATCTGCTTCACTTCCTGATTCACTATCCACACATCATCCAACCTTCTCTCTCTGAAAATGAACGAGTGTTGTTTCGACTATAAAATCCTCATCCAAAACACAAACGCACAAGAGTCATGAAAAGCACCACAACAAAGTCAAGCACACCAACAGTACTATAAAAATCTTTGATGACAATTGAGGTTCAATTGTCATTAAAGAAGATTTTTATAGTACTGCTGGAGTACAGTATATATATATATATATATATATATATATATATATATATATGGGTCTATATTATATCCTCGAACGCTTAAAAAAGCGAACGCTGAGTGAGCAAACTTATTTTCACGAAACTGCAAAATATCAAAGCAGCAGAAACTGGAATTTTTTCCTTGGGAAAGAATTTGGTTGTCCGTTTCTGTTGTTTCGGTATTTTCAGTGTTATGGTGGAAAGTTACCGGTCAGATTTAGGTAAGTGTGCGATTGTGTGGATGTAAGTGTTAGGGTGATTTAGGTGAGTTAGGGTTAGGGCTTGGGTTAGGTGTGTGTGTGATTGAGTGGACATGAGGGTTAGGGCGGATTTAAGTGGGTTAGGGTTAGGGAGCGGGTGAGGTGAGTGTGCGATAGTGACGGATCTTAGGGTTAGGGTTTGGGTTAAGGTAAGTGGGTAGATAGTGGTGTGTGCATAGTTTAGTGTAGGGTTAGGTATCAGATTTTAGGTGTTTGTGTGTGGATTTCTGTTTGTTTGGTGTGCTTGTGTTGTGTGTATGTGTTTTGGATCAGTGATTTCTTTTCACTGGGAAAAAAATCGCTGATCTGACAGTTTGAGATTGTAAGCTTTCGCTTAAATTAGGTCGATCAATCAGCGTTCACTTTTTTAAGCGTTCGATGATATAATATAGACCCTATATATATATATATATATATATATATATATATATTTTTTTTTTTTTTTTTAATATAATCTTAAGTCAAAAAGTTTAAAAACAAAATAAAACAACTCTGTAATTTTGCTGCTCTTAGCTTAAGAACAAGGTGTATTGAAATATTGTAATTAATACCTGAGCACAGGTGGCATTCAGTTTTAACTGCCAAAACAGTTCTCTGGGTCTCTCATGATCCTCCCCTTGGGTTTACATCAACCAAATCCAAAACGCCAAAAGAAACATTTTTTAAATTTGTACAATGTAATCACACCTCCAGGTTGGTGGCAACGCATGAAGCTTCGGAAACCATCCAGGTGCAACTAACAATAGGCAAAACTGCTCTACAAATTGTAGCATGCTACAGGCCACCCTCTCAAACTCAGGAACCCCACACAGCCTTCCTGAAGACACTGGAGGGTATAAATGTATCTCCAAACACCATCATATTAGGTGACTTCAACTACCCGAATATAGACTGGGAACATTACTCAAGCCCTAACTTTCTAGCCCAACGGTTCCTGGAGTTCATAAATTCAAATGCCATGGAACAGCTAGTCACTGTTCCCACGAGAGGAGAAAATATACTAGATCTCATTGTCACAAACATGGGGACAAAATGCTCCACACCGAAGTATATCCCTCATCGGTGAGATCTGATCATAAACTAATCTCACTGGAAATCCAAATCCCCCCCCCACCCCCAAAAAAAGACCATAGTGAAGAACTTCTCTAAAGCAAACTTCACACTACTCAAGACTGGTGTGGTATCCTTCAAGGCCCCTGAGTCAGAGGAAACCACAACCCAAGCTGCGGAAGCCCTTACAAATGCCTTCTATGAACACCTCCAGGACTGCATGGATCAGGCAATCCCAAATAAAACCAAGACTCTTTCCACAAAGGGCAAACGTCCAGTCTGGTGGACCCCAGCCATTAACAAACTTTACAATAAGAGGAGAAAGCTATTACATGATAGAACAAAATCCATAAAAGAGAAGTCACCCCTGATCATTATTAGTAAAAATTACGAGCACTCATAAAATCAACTAAGGCCAATTTTGAGAGAAAAATTGCCATGGATTCAAAGGACAATCATAAGGCCTTTTTCAGCTATGTTAGGAACCTGGGTGGAAACTCACAGATATGCTCAGAATTAGTCCAAAATGATACAAAAATCACTGAACCCACAGACATTGCCAACATACTGGCAGACAGGTTCAGTGCAAACTTCACCCTCTCCCCTAAAGGAGAGATAACTATCCCAGCCGAGTGTAGCCTCCCGGACATCTCAAATGCGCAGGTGAAAGCTGCTCTCTCTAAAGCTAAAACACAGCATCAATGGGACCGGATGGTGTCCCCGGCTGTGTGCTACACGAGCTAAATGAGGAATTAAACCCGCACATAAGGCAGCTGTTTAATCTCAGCCTTACCACAGGATACGTGCCCAAGGAGTGGCGTGACGGCAACTGTGGTCCCACTCCACAAAGGTGGCGCCTCTACGGACCCTGGTAATTACCGCCCCATAAGCTTAACAAGTCTAGTCTGCAAAGCTATGGAGAGGATCATAATGGAGCTCATAAACAAAGATATAGGGGACTTGCAGACATTGGACCCGACCCAGTTTGGCTTTGTCAAGGGAAGATCATGCCTTTTGAACTTGGTCGACTTCTTGAAATAGTCACCAAGGCCATTGATGAGGGAAAGGCAGTCCATACAGCCTACCTTGACCTTGCAAAGGCTTTCGACACAATACCCCACTCGGGTATTGTAGAAAAACTTACCAGCTTAAATGTAAACCCATATGTCACAAGATGGGTTGCAAACTGGCTTAAGGACAGAACCCACAGGGTTAGAGTTGCTGGCGCTGTGTCAGACTCCAAGCCGGTCACAAGTGGTGTCCCACAGGGCTCGGTCCTTGGCCCCTATTGTTTGGCATCTACTTCTCAGAAGTACAGGCCAACATGGGAGGACTTTGGCTGACAAAGTTTGCAGATGACTGCAAACTGGGCCATAGTGGAAAGTGCATCGGACACTGATATCCTTCAGAAGGGACTCACGGAAACAGATAGCTGGTGCCAGAGCCATGGCCTGAAGTTAAACGCCAAAAATGTATAGTCATACCCTTCGGGAAAAACAAGGTAACCCCAAGCTACCATATAGGTGGCAATCCACTAAGCACAGAAGAGGTTATCAGGGACCTGGGGACCCAGGTTGACAGTGGCCTTTCTTTTGACACTCACATTGCTAAAGTGGTTAGAAAGACCTTCTACATTGCCCACCTGATCATGAAGGGATTCACATCCAGATCTAGTGAGGTCATTGTTCCCCTGTACTCTTCACTTATCAGACCAATGATCGAGTACAATGCCCCATTCGGGATGTATCTCACCCGACATCTGCAGCAATTGGAGAGACCCCAAAAGTTCCTCACCAAAAGGATAAAGGGACTCCAAAATCTGTCATATGCTGCCAGATTGAAGAAACTCCAGCTCTATTCAGTCGCATACCGTCTGCTCAGAGGTGACATGTGCCTGACATACAAGGCCATGTCCAACCCGAATTAATGGACATGCTCCACCTCAAAAATCCAAATCCACCAAAACCACTAGAGCAAGCGACTTAAACCTTAGCACGGATATAAATAGGACGTGCTGGAGGGATAGATTTATCACTCAGAGACTCCCTATGCTGTGGAATAAAATCCCGGTCCATGTGAGGCAGAGCACCTCGCTGACTCTGTTCAAGAGAAATCTAGACCTGTGGATGGGAGATCGTAGGTTTACCCCGGGAATCATCTCTGGGTCACTGCTGGACAGAGGCACAACAAACTAATGGGCACAGTATTTTTTCATATAAGGGGTGGCGTAAGCCACAATAATTTGGGCTAGGCTTATAAATGCCTTAGGGCAGATAGCCTAGTATAAACCTATGAACCTATGAACCTATGAATATTTATATAAGACATTGTTGGTGTTTGCAGTTCTAATGTCATACATGTGTATATGGGTATAAACTGTAGCAACTGTTTGCAACATTTGTTGCAAGCTGTTTGCTACAGTTTAAAAAGAAGATTTTTTTAAACTAAAACATGAACTCTGTAGCACTCTGTGCAGACACAGTATAAACTGTAGCAAACTGTTTGCTTCAGTTTAAAAAGTTTACATTTTTTATTAAAATAAGTTGAAGGAGAGTTGTGGGTGGGCACACAAATGGGACCTGAATGGTTGGGGGAGGATCGTGCATCTGGCCATCTGGTTGGTGTGCTAGTAGAAGGAACATGCTTTTATTTTTATTTATTTCTTTACTGATTTATTTATTTGCAATTAAAGGAAGAGAGATGGTGTGGGAGCATATAACTAACTGTAATAAGCCAATATTTACAATTGGCTTATTACAGTGAAGTCCTGTATGATCAGGTCAAACTGCAAAAACAAGCCACCCTGGTGGATCCCTGGTCTAAATAAGTTGCACAACAAAAAAAAGAAAAAAATGTCAGATGTAAGACAGAATATGTACAACTGAGCAATGAGTCCCACATTAGTATAAACAAGCCAATCAGGGAACTAGTCAAGTCTCTGAAAGCTGACTATGAGGGAAAAATAGCCTCCAAAGCTAAGGAAAACCATAAGGCATTTTTCAGTTATGTCCACAGACTTAAGGGCAACACCCTACAATGTGCAGAATTAGTTATAGTTGGCATCTCCTATACCCTGCCAGAAGATATAGCAAATCTGTTGGCCAATAAATTCAGCTCAAATTTCACTTCCCCACCACCCCCATTGCTCCCCAAGAAATAATAGTTTGCCAGTACACTGTCTAAAGTTAAAAACACAACTTAAATGGTACCTGATGATATACCAGGCTGCCTCTTAAATATCTTAAATCAGGACCTATCAGGCCCAATAGGATCACTCTTTAACCATAGCCTCCAGACCGGCTTTGTTCTGATAGAGTTAAGAATAGCTGTGGTCATCCCTCTACATAAGAGAGGACCATCAACTGACCCAGGAAAATTGCAGAAGCTTGGCTAGTCTTATTTATAAGGCCATGGAAAAAATAATCATAGACCTGATAAATAATGACATAGAAACCTCCAAACACTGGACTTGACCCAGTTTGGCTTTGTCATGGGCAGGTCATGCCTACTAAATCTTGGAGACTTCCTTGTGAAAGTCGCTAAGGCCATGGATGAGGACAAAACAGTACACACCACCTACCTTGACCTAGCCAAGGTAATTGACACAATTTCCAATTCAGGTATTATAAGTAAACTCACAAAACCGGGCATAAATCCCTGCATCACCAGATGGATAGCTAATTGGCTCAAGGAGAAGACACGTGTTTAAATTATGTGATTCCAGTTCCAGCAAGAGGGCATTTACTAGTGGCTTGCCACAGGGCTCAGTGCTTGGACCACTCCTGTTCAGAATATACTTCTTGGATGCCAAGGCCAATGTGGAAGGCATCTGGATGACAAAGTGTGCAGACGACTGCAAGCTGGGGCCAGTCACTGAATTCCCCCAATGATGTAGCTATAGAGTATAAAGGATTAGTCCAGATAAACTCACTTTAGCTAGCAGATCTAGGAGACTCTCTCTTTCTCTGTCTCTCTCTCTTTCTGATGCCCTCCCTGTAGGAGGAATAAAGACACCTTGTTGAAGTTTCCAATAGTTTATTCAGTTAAGTAGATAGATGGACAAGTGTTCTTGTTCTAATATATTACATTCAACAGATCAGTTATTTAAAGTCAGTTACTGACAATGGTGGGATGATCTATGGGTGCTGATTGGAGGAAAATCTGGGAAATGGAGAAAACAAGGATCATAGGAGCCAGTCCCAAAGCTTAGAAGTTAGTCCCTTATTTGAATATTCCTGAAAGATCCATGAAGGTTTACCAACTCAGCAGCCTGTTGAGCCTCATTCTTAGATCTTCTTCTTCTTTCGGCTTTTCCCAGTTAGGGTCGCCACAGCGGATCACCTGTCCTCTCATGATTGGCAGTGGAGTTTTACAGTGTCGAGTTGCCAGCCTGGTACCTAACCTTCCACAGAAGGCACACACACACACTCACACCTAGGGCCAATTTAGAGTGTCCAGTCCACCTGCATCATGTCTTTAGGATGTGGGAGGAAACCGGAACACCTGGAGGAAACCCATGCGACCACAGGGAGGACATGCAGACTCCGCACAGAAGGCACCCCAGCCGAGGATCGAACCAGAGAACCTCTTGCTGTGGGGTGACAATGCTAACCACTGCACCACCATGGCCGTTTTATTTTTATTTTTAACTTCTAACATACAAAACATGACAACACAGTATGCGCTAACACTATAGAACTATATTTAAAAAACACTTTCACCTGAGCTTCTTCAGGTTAGTCTAATAGAGTGATTTACACTTTGGTCATTGAAAATGCCTGCTTTTACAAGGCTGTCACTGGACTTTATTAGTCTGTTTTGTAACACATGTAAAACGAGAGGCTGTGTCTGCATCAGTGGGGCTCATATTCCTTGGAGCCAAGTATGAAATCTTTAGTATAGAACTTCTTCCAGTCTGTTGCATGTAATATGAGGGGCTGTGCCCACTTTTATGGGATTCATTATCTCCTGACATACATACGAAAGGTTAATATTCTCTTGCATAGCAAAAAAGGTCTACAGTGCCTGTTTATAAGAGGGTCATATACATGATTAATGTGACGTGACCAGCCCCCCTATTCTTCTTCCTCCTGATGAAGACCACCCTTTTTATATGCAGGGGAGGCAGTCACGTAAAGCTACACTAGATGCTTCCCATTTTTGAACAATGGATGCATACACAGAAATAGCAAACTGTGGAAAACAAGTCGCAGTGCTCACTTTTACAAATCTCATGGATGTACATAAGTAGGAGGAAAAATGTAAGTAAAGTCTGAGACCTCGGAACCATTCGTATCATCTTTCTGTGCCCATGGAATGAAAATCCACCAAGTGGTGAACTGCAGATTTTACAAAACCATTAATAAGCATAAGAATCTCAGATCTTCTTTGAGCACAGACAAATTCTGTCTAAGGTGTAAAGAATATAGTAGTGTGGAGTAGTGCCCTGGAACAACAATTTTCATTGTACTGCAGATTGTAGAAATTTTGTTAAATGCAGGCCCAGTGGCTGTGGTATCTATACCTGGCTGCTGTGGTAAGTACAGTGAAAGGTGGAAAGCTGTTGGTCCTGGATCATGGTTTTCTGGAACTCTAATATGGGGTCTTCATTGTCAAGCTTCTTCCTGAGTCTAGGAGTTGTTGAGGGCTCCTCTGTTCAACTTCTTCCTCTCTTCGGGTTCCGGTGGTAAATTAGTGCAAAAGAGGTCTAGATAGCTCTCTGCCTGCTAGATAAAGGGTTGGAAACTGGGAGGGATCAGGTTGAAGGGTGGTTAACCAGTCTCCTGAGAGAGGAAGTAGTGCCATGGAGGCCCAGGGTGGGATTAGATGATGACGTAAGAAGCTGATGGGAATGGACTGTCAATCAAACTAGGAGGCTAGAGTTTGGCCACCTTTTCTTACTCATCACCAAAAGGAAAGCTTGGTGTGACGAGGGAGGTGTTTTCACTCATAGCACCAAACGGAAAGCTCAAGTCCCAAATCAGTAGCAGAAAAACACTTTCAAATAACTGAAAGTTGTTTAAGTTTGTGCACATCATGAGGTAAAAAAAACACTTTCAAATAACTGAAAGTTGTTTAAGTTTGTGCACATCATGAGGTAAAAAAAAAACATTTTCAAATAACTGAAAGTTGTTTAAGTTTGTGCACATCATGAGATAAAAAAAAACACTTTCAAATCCATGCCAGTTACTTTTCAGATTACAAAACACACACATAAAAAATTAATAATGTGGCTTGTTTTCCATGTTACTAGTTCATCAGATAAGCCATGCTAATGCAGATGCAGTGATTTACATATGTAACGCTTGATTGACTTTTTCATATTAACAGCAGCAGTTGGGGGTTAGTTAACAGTTTAAATCCAAATCATGGGTTAGGTTTTTAGCTGTATGATTTATGGTTTAGTTTCCTGATTGCAAGCACACTTTTAATGGAAATGCATCCAGCCTGATTTGCCAGCTTAACTCCATTTTTTCAAGGATCGCATTGATGTAGCTATCCTTCAAGAGAGTCTAAGTCAGGCAAATGATGAGTCAGAACCACGGCCTGAAAATAAATGCAAAGAAATGCATTATCATATCCTTTGGGAAATCAAATGTCTCCAGTAACTACGTTAACAACACACCCTAAGAGTATTCACAGAGGTGGGAGATCTAAGTGCACAGATAGGCAGTAGCCTGAACATTGTCACATGTCCACAGTGGTGATGAAGTACTTCTATGTGGCACAAATTATGAATGAAGGTACGGCATCCAGATCAGGGGAGATTATAGTTCCATTGTACGCAGTCCTGATTAGAGCAACAATCCAGTATAAAGAAGAATCACTCAAAGGAGATTGGAAAGGCTTGGGAAGGGAGGCCGAATAAGCGATTCACAGAGAAACAACGGCAGGATATATGTATGTCTCCAATATGCAACAAAATCTACAAGAGTTAGGATTTTTGCTTGGAAATGTTCACATAGATATTTCTATATCCCATGTAGACTCCACAGAATTTTTCCTCAGTAGACAGCAAATGCTGGAGGTGTGACGGGGAAGAAACAGGTATTTAGGAACTTATTATATGTGAGTGCAATGAGTTGGTAGACTTTAAAGATTCCCTGGGGATGCACTGTCGGAGATGCTAGGTGGGCAGATTGGCATGACAAGGGAGATGATTTTTTTGAGGTTTGACACACAATCGGAAGTGCCTTGACATGGTAAGGCCTTGCTATCTCTAATTATGGTGGCTGCCAAAAAAGCAGTTCCTAGAACATGGAAATCAAAATCTAAACCAACTATATTAGAAGTAGTGAATATAGTAACAGAGACAAAACAACTGGAATTGAGATCTTTAGAAAAAAGTAGGAGCAACCTAAATAGGAAAACTTGGGAATTATGGGAACAATACATACAGGGGAGGACTGTGGTTTAAAAGAAAGCAGGACTTAAATGACCTATGTAATGTCTGACTGAAAACGAGTGGGTAGATTATAAGTGATGTATAATGTTTGCAACTGGGAGTGTGTCAGTATGGTTTGTGATGTAAAATGCTTGCAACTAGGATTCCATCGGTGTGGTTTGTTTTCATTTATATAAATGTATGATTGCTTATATCATAACTGATGATTTAATAAAGATGTTTCTTGTTTAAAAAAAAGGGGCAGGAATTGAATAGTTTATGTAATGTTGCTTAGGTTATATTATATATAGCAGTGTATGTGAAGCATAATCTTTATTAATTTTAACTTAATAGTTTGATTACTTTTATATAAATGTGGTCATGTCACAAGTGATAATTCAATAAAGGTGTTTAAAAATAAAAATAAACAATCAAGTCTAAAGTGCCATTTGGAAGGTACTTGACTAGGTACCTACAACAGCTGGAGCAAATTCCTCACTAAGAAAACAGAGGGTGCTAACAACATGCCCTAATGCCCTATGCAGACAGACTGAAAGCCCTTCCCCTTTGTTTTGTCTCTTACTGACTATGAAAGGGTGACCTATGCCTGACCTTGTAGGCACTCACAAATCCAGCCTTGATGGAGCTGCTACACATCTGCAAGACAAACAGTACGAGGGTCACCTATTCTAGGGATCTAAATTTAGTCAGTGAATCAAGCAGAACATGCTGGAGAGACAGACATGTGACTCATAGATTGTGCCTTCCTTAGAACAGTCTTCCTATTCACATTAAACAGAGTCCTTCCCTGGCCGTCTTCATGACCAACCCAAATCGATAGATGAGAAATCATAAATTCACACCAGGGCTGGTACCTATGTCCCTTATGGAAGGGGAAAATTTGTAAAATCTGTAAAATACTCAAGGCATAGGCACACACCCATGCCACCCTCCTGTCCCTAGGGGGCCATATACTGGGTAAAATTAGGTTATATTGGCTAGGCTTGTAAAGGATCTTGAGATGTTAGCCTAGTAATCTCCAATGAACCTATGAATCTATACACACATGTGCACACACACCCACACACACACACACACACACAGACATACATATTTACACATTTTTTTTTTTGTTTTGCTCTTCGTTTGAAGAGCTCAGGGGTGAAGTGATGGTTCATAGTCCTGCCCCAGAGCACTGGTTGAACTAGCTATGCTTCCGCTGGTTGCCACACTAAGAGGCCAAGACAGTAGTCACAGTAACAAGGAAGAAGACATGAGAGGCACTCTGCAACCTTCAGTGACTGAGCAGATGGCAGAAAGAAACTATCAGCTTGCAAGACAAAGACAGAAAGGGAAAGAATATAGTTATCACATACCACTCATAAGGGATGTTAGCAACAACCTGCTCACCAGTCCACAGGACATCAAAGGCAAATGAACAGATAACTTCCAGCAGTTTCTGTACAAAGAAAATGCCACAGAAGCTGGACAACTCCAGACAGCCTAGAATGAAATTAGAAGAAGAGTTGAGTCTAGAAGCAGGAGAAAGAACAGCACTAAGAAAAATGACAGTCGGTGAAAACAGCGGGTTCAGATGAGGTCACAGCAGGTATGATCACATCATTGGCTGTGTTAGGAGAGAAATGGCCCTTAAGGGTACACACAGCAACGTGGAGAGGAAAGCATATCTCAATGACTGGAGAATAAGCATACTAGTGTCAGTGTAGAAGACCAAACAGGACATCCACAACTGTGGGCAGCATATGGGAATAAAACTCTTGTCATACTGTATGTAAGTTCTGGAGACAGTGACTGATAAATGAATAATCATAGTAATAAACTGAGCCCCCCAAGCCTTTCTGTGTTGGGGGGAAGCCTTCTAGCTTATCAGTGGGAGTGGTAAGCATTAGGTAGCCTGTCTACCACAAGAGGAGAGGTTCTTGGCCCAGAAATTGTAGTTTATTGACCACTTGGACAGCTTGTCTGTCTAGTTCAACTTTCTGGTTTAAAAGAACACATCAGCGCTTGTTTCCCATCTTTCCTGTAACTAACCTACTTGGTAGCACTAGAAAGCCTTAAACTGATACAAGCCTTCTAGCTTAGAAGAGAGACTTTGGAGTGATTAAGTATCAGTTTTCTGTACTTTCTTGCTGTACTTAACTGTTTTCCACCTAAACGCAGATTTACAGCATTTATCGTAATTTAAAAGCTTGTTTTTTTCACATATTGCACTTATTCAACTGGCTGCACTTTTAAAAAGTTTTTTGTTTAAATAATTTGTTTAACTGTTGTAGGCTACACATTAAAGTGTGATAGCCTTTTCTGACCATTTGTAGTCGTTTAAAGCTGTTTTAAGTGTATTTTTTACTGTTTTTGAAAACAAAAAAAAAATTCCTTCTTTCCCACCTTTCTAAGCTAGTATAGTCCAGATTTCGGGCTAGTGCTGAATTCAGGGCTGTGATACTAGTTTCTGAGTTGCCCATACCTAACTTGGATAGAAGGAAGTTTCTCTGTTCACCTGTGAGAGAGGGGAGCTTTGAGCAACCTATCTGTCCCTGGAGGAGTGGTTCCAGCCCAGAAGTTAGTAGTTTATTGGCCATTTTGGGCTAATTTCTATCTCTTTCATTTCCCTACTATAAAAACCGTGTTTGCACGGTTTTGCACACCGGGCAGCGCAGGCATAGATCTCCCCTTAACAGCCTTTAGTAGGCAGACTACAAGGATAGGACTTTGAGGCAGTCTGGATAGGACATGCTATTTATATCCTGTAGTCTTTTAGTGATTACCTCTGCGCATGTTCCACTTGTTAAATGTGTCTGGTGAGGTACATGCCAAAGGGGGGCATTATACTCAATGATAGGTCTGATGTATGACAACTGCAATGGAACAATGATCTCATTAGAGCTAGATGCCATACCTTTGTTTATAAGTTGCACAGCATAGAATGATTTCCTCACTATCACTGGCATGTGATGATCAAAGACTAGATTACTGGCAATGCGTGTCCCTAACTACTGGGTCACCTCTTAGGAATGTGTTTTCAATATGGTAGTTACCAAGGTGGCCAGCTTCTCAGAAGATGCTGTTATGCATTTCTTGGCATTTAGTTTTAGTCCATGGCTCTGACACCAGTTATTTGTCTGTATTGGCTCTTCTTGAAGAATATTGAGTCAGTGGGGGATTCTATCACTGCTCCTAATTTAAAATCATCTGAAAATTTGGTCAGCCAGAGACCCTTGACATTTGCTTTGACTTCAGAGAAGTAGATGCCAAAAAGGAGAAGTCCAAGGACCTATCTATGAGGGACTTTGCTAATTACTGGCCTCTTTGCAGAGGTGGACTCCCCAGTTCTAACTTCCTGGGACCTGTCAGTGAGCTAGCTGGCTATTGACTGAGTGAAATAAGGGTTTATACCTAACCTGTACAATATCTAACTCTATGCCAACACCACCATTTTGTAGCATACCTGCTACCCAAGGAGAAGGTAACAAGGTTCACTAACATTCTATGTTAAGGAGAGACGTCTAAGATGGCTGCACATTAATCAGCAGCTTAACTTCATTTCTCCCACAGCAAAAACAAAATCTGAGAGATAAGGGCCAGTGATTCTGACAATTTTACTAAAATGCAGTTATTGGCAAGTAAGTACACTGCCTGGATGCCAGTAATGAAGAAAGTGAGACAGCCTAACAGAAAATCAACTAGAAAAGTCAAAGAGAAAACACTGACTGGGTAGAATCCTGCAGTTGTTAAGCGAAAAGTACTTCAACCTCCAGTTTTGATACAGGAGATGGCTTCCAGTAATATAAAAACAAACAAGCAGAAACTTTGCAGTGTGGAGGGTGTGATATTTTAATTTGTCTCTAGGTTTTAAGTTTCACTTATAAGATAGCACAGTCTCAGTTTACACTATGGTGTTAAGGGGGAAGAGGGAATTGGTTAAAGGAATGAGTTTAATGCTTTTATTGCTCTTAACAGAACCACTCTCTGTAACCACTCCCTTGCTCCAAATAAACTGATTATATATAAATTAATGAATGTCTTTAATGCTTTTCATTATAATCAACTAGTATCATCTGTTTCTGTGTTTCAATAAAGGATATTCCATTTTTAACTCAACTGTGGACTACCTACTGTTTTACTATTTTATTATTTTGTAGTACGTATTTTAAAGTTCAAATTTTATAAGTGAACTAGGTGCATAACATATTTCAAGGAGTGAACTTCACACCCTCCACACTGTGAAGTTTCTGCTTGGTTTGTTTTGGACCCAGTATAGGCTGCATACTGGGTTTTCTGAGAGTTCAAGGGATACCATGGATTTTTCTTCTTCCAGTAATATAGAGGAAAAATGGATCAAATGTGCGCAGAGATTATTAAAATAAATGAAACACTGAAGGGGTATATCAACTCAAATAACAAATAGCTAGAAAATATGGAAGAAGCTTTAAACAGTTAGTCAGATGAACTGATAAAACTGAAAAAAGTCAGAGGATGAAATGAAGAAAAAGCTTGCTGAGTATAAGTCTGCTCAAGAAGGACTGTTTCAAAAGAATGGTAGAGTTAGAGGAAGGAGCACACAGGCAGAACTTGAGATTTTCTGCTGTAAAGGAAAGACTGGAGAGAACAGACTATATTCATTTTAAGAAAGCACAAATAAGCAACTGGACTGGTATTCTACAGCAGGATTTCTTAACTGAAAGGGCACATCATGTGTATGCTACAAACCTGGCTATGAGAAAGCAGCCAGGACCTGTATTACTAAAGATACAATCATACCAGCAGAAACAGCTGATCCTGAGAAAACTGTGACAGAAGGGCCAAGTATTAAAAATTGCAGACAGTAAAGTGTTTGTGGAAAATTATTATTCACTGTACATCAGGCAGAAGAGAAGCAAATTTATCCTGACAATCAGGGAATGTCGAGAAGCAGGTGTGATATTCAAGTTACTGTATCCAGCTGTCTTCAGAATACTTTTTTTCCTGGAGGACTAAATTTTTTGATGCAGAACAGGCTAAGGAGGAAATACAAAAGTTTGTCCAACAAAAAGTGAGCCATGAAATAGAATGGACACTAATTCTTATTCCTCTGATGCCCAAAGGAAAAGTTATTGAAAGACAGAAAAAGTATAGAAGTTGACTAGAAGAATCAAGAGTACCTTGGACTTGAACCAGAGTCTAGGGTTGAGAGCTAGAGATGAACAGGAAGAAGACCAGCAACACTGACATTAGTGAATAAATGTTAGACTATAAAGCATTAATCACCTCCTTAAGTATGGCTTTACAAGAAAAGTGGATGAGAAAGATTGAACTTTCATTGACTTTGCCAAACTTGGGGGTACAGAAAGGCATATACCCCACTTCATGTCATTAATGTTTAATAGGACACTAAAAGGAAAGACAAGAAGAGAAAAAAAGATGAAATGTAAGTAAAACAATTTTGCTCTTAATAGTAATTGTATAAAGCAGTTCATGATATAAATTGCATTCTATATAGTAAAGCATTTTCAATGATTGTTGTATGAGATAAATATACTAAAGTAAACAAGTATTTTTTTTTCTTTTTTAGTTTTAAGAAATGTAGGCATTACAATGCAAAAGAGAAGGAAGGCTGGACAAAAGCATGTTCAAGTTAGTATGCTGTAATATTGGGCTGTTTACTAGGGGATGTGGTGCAAACGTGCACTGACTGTAATATATGCAGAGTTGACATTTTTCCACTTACATTTGCATAGATGAATATCTGGATTAATGCCTTGGCTTAATCTAATAACAAGTTTCTTGTGAAAGTATGTATGCTATAAAAATAAGAGAACAATGAGGACAAAATGAAAAGTTTTTCTTTAGCAAATAAATGTTCAGTGTGAGTTTTGAAGTCAGCAGCTGGGAGCAGACATACATTCTGTTCTTGTGTTTCCATGGAAACAAGTTGAATACAGCTCCAGAAAATAAATCTGGAGAGCTCTGGACATTGTCTCCTGAATGAAATGTAAGGTACAAGGGCAAGCAGCTCATTAAATAATAAAGTTTGAAATTGTCCAAAGTGAGTAACCGATAGTAGTTTTCCTGCTACCTAAATACCTCAATGCATTTACTAGAACAGTGGATAATTTCATTTTATTTAAAAACAGCCAGTGCCTTTTTCTTAAAGCTAAAATTTAATGTTTTCAAAAAGCATACAAGCTGGTTTTTTTTTTTCACATCTAGGAGGGGATTTAAGATAATACTACTATGCCTGCTATTACTAGGGAACAGGTCCTTAATGCTCTCTCTAAGACCAAGAACACTGCATCAATGGGCCCAGACAATATCCCAGGATGCCTTCTAAATAACATGAAACATGACCTATCAGGGCCTCTGGAACTACTATTTAACTGTAGCCTCCAAACAGGCTTCGTGCTTCATGAATGGAAAAAGACAACAGTCATCCCTCTGTACAAAGGTGGGCCATCTACAGACCCTGGAAACTACAGACCCATAAGTCTCACTAGTCTTATATGTAAAGCCATGGAAAGACTTATCATGGAGATGATCAATAGAGAAATAGCAAACCTTCAGACACTGGATCCAACCCAGTTTGGTTTCGTCAATGGCAGAACATGCCTACTCAACCTGGTGGACTTCTTTGAGAAGGTCACCAAAGCAATGGATGAGGGCAAAATCATTCACACTGCCTACTTTGACCCGGCCAAGGCATTTGACATAATACCCCACTTGGACATTGTTGACAAACTCAGGAGGTTAGGTACAAACCCGCATGTCACTCGGTGGATAGCCAACTGGCTCACAGACAGGATCCAGGAAGTGAGAATATGGAGAAGTTCACCTCTACAAAGAAGCCATTCACAAGTGGAGTCCCTCAGGAATCAGTCCTTGGACCGCTCCTTTTTGACATTTACTTCTCAGAAGTCAAGGACAATGTCAGTGGTCTCTGACTGACTACATTTGCAGATGATTGCAAGTTAGGAGCTGTCACTGAATCTCACACTGACACAAATGTTCTCCAGGATGGGCTGACACAGACAAATAACTGGTGTCAGAGCCATGGACTAAAACTAAATGCCAGGAAATGCATAATAGTATCCTTTGGGAGGTTATCCATCCCTGGAAACTATCATATTGACGACACACCCCCTTAGAGTTCACCCAGTAGTCAGGGATGTAGAGACCCACATAGGTAGTAATCTCACCTTTGATCATCACATGTCTATAGTGGTGAGGAAATAATTCTATGCTGTGCAACTTATAAACAAAGTTATGGCATCTAAGTCCAAGGAAGTCATTGTTCCACTGTATTCGGCATTCACCAGACCTATCATTGAGTATAATGCACTCTTTAGTATGTACCTAACCAAGCATATCCAACAACTGGCATGTCCACAAAGTTTCCTCACTAAAAGAATACAGGGTGTAAGTAATATGTCCTATGCAGACTGCCTCAAGGCCCTAGCCCTATATTCTGTCTCCTACAGGCTTTTGAGGGGAGATCTATGCCTGGCATACAGGGCATTGTCAGACCCCACTCTGATGGGCCTCCCCACAAAACAAACAGTACCAGAATTGTTCGTTCTAAAGACTTAAACCTTGCTGTGATATAAACAGGACCTGCTGGAGAAACAGGTATGTATCCCAGAGACTACCCCATCTAGGGAACAGGCTCCCCATCCATGTGAAGCAGAGTTCCTCCCTAACCCAAATGCAACTTAGACAATTGGATGGGAAACCAGAACTTCATCCTTGGTTTGGCACCTGTGTCTCTAATGCAAACAGGTAACCTGTAAATGGTTCATCTCCCAAGCCCATGCTTACACTTATCAAGGGTATCAGAACTTGTCAGAGATTTGGGATGCATGGCTAGGCTTAAAAAGGCCCTTGTGGTCATTAGCCTAGTAAACACCTATGAACCTATAATATAAGAAAAGACAGCAATAAGTGTACATAGGAGCACAAGCTGTAGAATGCACCTCAGCATGGATAACTTTAATTTTATGGTAGGCAATGCCTGTGGGTGCAGCTATCAATTTGTGATAATTGCTCCTATCAAGAGGATTAATCTTTGTTATTTTAAGATGTACATAGTTTTGCGTGTTTGTTTTAAGTTACTGGGTTCTGGGGGTGTTCATGGGTGTTTTCATTAAAAAAACGTCTTGCAAAATGTAACATAGGTTAAAAGGGAGATGACAAGAAACAACTGTATAAAGGATCAAACCCTGCAAAACATCAGTGGATACATATAACAAAAAAGCTGGAAATAGACATTTAAACAAGTTCACATAAATAATAGGTGGGTGTAATAATTTCTTATAATAATAGCTACACTATCAATATTATTTTGGAATGTGAATGGACTTACAGGTTTAGACAAAATGGTGAGTACTGAATTATATTAAGAAATGCAGAGTGCAAATAGTAATGCAGCAGGAGACATATTTGGAAATAAGTGAGCATCAGAATTTGATAAAGAAAGGATTTCAGGATGCATATTTAGCAGAATATCAGGGACAAAGGAAATGGGGAATATTTATATTGATTGCTAGAGGAGCTCCAATTGCGATAAAAGAGGAGGGAAGATAATAATGGTAGATTTGTGGTCGTAAGGGGCTTTTGGCAAGTGAGGAAGTGAGAAGGATTGTACTGGTATGTATTTATATTCCACCTAAAACTGCTATTATGAAGCTTAAGAAAATATAAGGAGAAATAATTAACTTTCAGCTGGGAATATTTCTTAGAGGTGTGGATTGGAACTTGATTTACAACAGTGGGGATGTATTTGAGGGACCTAGAAGGGAAAATATAACATAAGAGGGTAAGCTTCTGAAGAAATTTATGAAAATATTTGGTATGGAAGATGTGAATTCAGTAGAAGAAACTCAGGGAGAATTTACATATTATTCCACAAGGTACAATAACTGCTCTACACTAGACAGAAATTTTATTTCACAGGAACATGTGTATTTAATTGAAAGTTTTGACACACATCCAATAACTGTTTCAGATCACACATCAATAACAACTAAGATAAAATGCAGGGTAATGAAATAAAAATGAGAAGCTGGCATTTCCTCACCTACCTGTTAAAATGAGAGGAATTTAACGAATGGGTGGTGGAAATTATTCCAGAGTTATTAAGGAAGATAGAAATGTATTCAGAAGCTATAGCTAGTGAGTGGTATAAAATGAAAGTGGAGTTTTAAAATGGGGTAGAAAAAAAGAGAGATATGATTAACAAATAACAAGAATTATGTAGAGGGCCTGACGAAGGTTAAAGTGTTGCAGAATAAGGGGAACCTCGCCGAACAAGAAGAGGTGCAACTGCAGAGTGCTAAATAGAAAATAAGGGAGCGTATGGATAAAATACATGAGTTTAGAAAAATTGCTGTTAAGCAACTGTTTTTTTTTTCATAATAATTCCAGAGCATAAAAAACTTTTAGCACAATGACTTGGCAACTTACAGAGCCTATAACAAGAAAAATAAACAGTGATCCTGTAGAGGTATTAGAGATATTTTGGAAATATTATGAACAGTTGTATAAAGCAGAACAATGTGGAAACCAAGCAATCAAGAAAGAGCGCAAATGAAAATATGTACTACTCCTTCCTCTAAGGTACCTTTTCCCTCCTTTATACAACTGTAATTACCCCTGCATCCCACCTTCCTATTCTAACATTTATAACATCCATAGCCTAAAATCCAACTTCTGCAACCTGGCTCTGTAATTCTCAAAACCGTGAATAATCATTATACTACCAACTCCCTCTCTTTTAACTCATTATTTCATTTCTATTATATTTTATTCCTCCCCCCCCCTCTTCTTTCCTTAACTCTCACCCACCTGTCATATTTATTTGTACTTCATCCTCAACTTTCAAATCCTGTGATTCTACATAGCACATTAAATATGTAATTATTCATAATTTTTAAAACATATACAAACTGCTATAAGTCAAAAACTAAATACTGTATTGTAAATGTAGCTAGCTTTTTCACTGTTAAAAACTATGTATGTATGTATGTATGTATGTATGTATGTATGCATGTATGTATGTATGTTACTATGTATTCCAAAGTATATTATATAAACATAGCTGACTAATAGACTAGTTACTGTCTGTATCTGAAGCTTTTCTCCCCAGGCCAACACTGAAAAGGGACCTGTGTCCAGTCGAACTTTCCTGGTAAATGAATATAAAATAAAATAATAATAATAATAAATAAATAAATAATACATTTATGTAAGATATAAATATGCCAATATCAGAGGTACAAGAGGCTCAACAATTAACATTAAGATATGAGGAGATGAGATAAAAATGGTGTTGTATATTCACTCTGCAGGAAAGTCTCCGTGAATAGAAGGTATTCCTGTGGATGTTTGGAAGTTAGGAGCGAAGAAAGTGATAAAGATCTGGAAGGTTCTGTTTAGCAGTATTTTAAAAAGAGGAGAAGCACTAACATCCTGGAAGAAAGCTATGGTAGCTGTAGTACCTAAAGATAGTAAAGACCCATCAGCCCAGCTTCATAAAGGCCCATTTCAGTTTTAACCATGATTATAAAGTGTTTATGACCATAAAAACTAAAATAATGACAAAGGAGTTGCCAAAATTGATAGATTTGGATCAATGTGGTTTTGTGGAGGGGCGGTAAAAAAACTGACAACATTAATAGGACCATGATGATCCAGGGGGAAGCAGAATGTAAGAAAATACCATTGTCTTTGCTGGACCTTACCACACAGAAAGAATTTGACATAGTAAGCTGGGATTTTATGAGCAGGGCAAGAGAAACATCTGCATTCCCTGATACAATAATACAGTTAATTAGGAGTATTAACTTCAATACATGGAGTAAACATGACATCCTACACTCATCACCTCAAATTCCTGTCTCTTTACTCGGCATCATACAGACTTCAGAGAGGTGATCTTTTTTCTGGCATACAAAGCATCCCTGGACCCTGTTTTGATAAACTTTTTGCACATCTGCAAAACAAATAGCATCAGACTTACTAGGAATCCAAGAAAAAGATGCCAACGGCCACGGACCAAACTCCTTTGATAACGTCTCAGACCAGAAAAACACAGTTGAACCAGAACTTGGTTATGTGCAGCTCCTGTTCAGAATTCAAATCCTTCAGTGATGCAACATCATTAATAAAATCTCGCTGTCCCTGGGCATATAGGTATCTTAAGGAAGATTGGTCAAAAATGGGGTTTCCTAGGTCACTCTTCTGTCTCTCTCCACTTGAATCATAATGTCTTGTTGCACTGCGGTGAATTGCTGTCTCTTTATCATTCAAACCATGCCAATTTCGAAAGTAAAATCTTATACGGAAATCAACAATTATGTGTGTGTCTTTGTTAATTGCAAATGTGTGATTCGGACTATACCAGTATTGTCCTTTTGTGTCATACAATGCAAAGAAGCTGTAACAAACAGGAGTGACTCCAATCTTCTGTGCTGCTTGTATACAAACATCCTCTGCAGTGAAAGTTCCCTGTGTATAACAGATATCTGGGGGGCCCTCAGGGGTCCAAAACATATTAATCTTCAGCCCACAGCTGGCAGAAGAGTGGCAACTCTCCATGTCAGAGTCGCTATGTTTAACCGCACAACGGCAAAGCGACATTGCTTTGTTTGAAATTAGTAATGAGCATTAATAATGGTCTTCACACAGTCTTCCGTCCATTTCTACACCAGCAGTAATAACTTGTCATTCTTTTTCACCCCGGAGCTGCCATGAACAGAGAAGGAGTGCCGACCAATCGGCCGCCCAGCGGGGCTGCTTCTCTCCGTCTTGCTTGGTACTGTTCAAGGGCCCCTTAGAGATCAATGGTCCCTTACTTCGCAAATGCCTTGCTCGTGCCCGATGGTCAATACCTGCTACTCCTCACAACCGCGAACACAAAACAGGCACTTTACCAACTCTCACGTACGCCCTGTTGCCAACTACCTCAGACTTTTTCAACACTTCGTGAGTGAGACACAATCTCCGACAGCTGCATCAGACTTACTAGATTAAAAGATCTAAATGTTGCTTGCAACATAAATAGGACATGCTGAAGTCACAGATATGTTTCTCAGCGAATTCCAATTCTTGGGAACAGACTCCCCATCCATATGAAGCAGAGTTCCTTCCAATCCCAAATTAAGCAAAATGTGAACCAATGAATGAGTAATCAGAAATTCACCCCTGGTCTGGCACCTATGTCTCTGATGGACAGAGGCAGTCAGTTAACCATCCCTATATTAATCAACTTTGTAGGTCACATTTGGTTTGCATGGCTAGGCTTATACAGGCCCTAGTGGTTGTTAGCCTAGCATACACCTGTGAATGTATAAGCCTATATATGAGGGACTGGTGGCAAAAGTTAAATTGGGAGAGTTCCTCTCTGTTCCTTTCTGATAAGCTGTGTCTAAACAGAGGAACCAGGCAGGGGTGCCCTCTTTTCCCTTTGTTATTTGGATTATATTTAGAGCCAGTGGCAAGGAAAATAAGGGGCTCATTAATTCAATGATATAATTGCAATATTAATCAAGAAAAGTTGGCTTTATTTGCAGATGTTATTATTTTCTACCTGATAAAACCAGAAAAGGACATCTCAGTGTGGTGGAACATTTTGAGATAGTTTCAAGTATTTTCAGGATATAAAATTAATGAAGATAAAACAAAGGCTATAGTTGTACACTATCCCCTGGATTCAGCAAGCTCTGCATAGCATGCAGGAATAGTGCAGGAGCTCCTGGAGGCAATATGGCCACCGTGCGATCCAGGAATAAGCTCCAGGGACGTGCACGAGCGCTCCTGCACTATTCCTGCACGAACACAGTTCCTGTATGCAAATTACCCCATTTGCCGGTGAAACCCATGCAAATGAGGTGAATTTGTGATCCATGAAGCTGTCAGCCGGCCGTGCAGGACTAGTGTAGTGTGCAGAAATGTACTCGGTTAGTAACCGAGTACATTTCTGCAAACTACAAAACGGAGACATGACAGCTCCAAATAAAAGGGTGTATAGTATGTGTAAAGCATGCTAATGGCCAAATATATGGCCATTGACATGGAAAACAGTTGGCAAAAAAAAAAAATAACTTTTATTTTTTTTTTAGCCGCTTTCGGCTGTTTAAGCATAGGGCAGAGGTGCACAAATGGGATCAGGACGAAAATAAAAAAAAAAAACTGAAATAAGCATTGTATCCAAAATCACTATTTTGCCATTATACTCAATGGCAGGCAGAAGACAACATATCCAGTGAATAGTGGTTGCTAAGGGGGAAGGCTCAGTGTGGGACATGTAACTATACATTGCCAGGCAATCCTATGCAAATGAGGAATGATACTGAAACCCAGATTTGCCCTCAGTGCTAGCCAGCACCCAACAGTGTAAGTGCAGGAATACCATGGTGCAAGCCTAAGAGTTAGCTGACATCATAGGGTGTGTGTCAGGCATACTGTAAGCTTATTGGAGCCCTGTGGCTCGGGTTTGCCCTTAGCTTAACAGAGCTAAGCAAGGGTGTGTGTCTGAGACTGCCTAGCACTCTTTCCATTGCCTAAACGGGTGTGCGCGCCATGCACTGCATTTTAAAGGAAGAAAAAAAAGTAAACCAGGAAATAGCAGCTCTGTGCACATCTGAGTACTGTGTTTGCATGGCACACCCCTGGGCTTAAACAGGAAGGCAATGGGAAGGGAAAACTGCAGTAGGAAAGTAATCTAGGAGAGCTAGCATAGCTAGCAGGTGCAATGTATCAGAATCAGCCAATTACACAGGCAGCAGCCCAGCCCAGCACACCACTATAAACTATGCAAACACCTTTCCCTCTGTTTTTTCCCACAAACTTTACACCACCGGTGTACACAAGCGGGGACATTTTAACAAACAAAAGCAACTATCATACATCAACATGTGGAAGAGGCTGAGGGTGGCGAGGATGAGAATGCTATCGACTAATTCACTGTGAGGAGAAGGAGAAGAGTGTACAGACCCAGGGTAACCTATCAGGGGCTACATGAGCTGGAGATAGTGAAGCACTATAGAGTGGACAGGGACCTCCTACAGCAAACTGTATTTAGAGCACAACCAAAAGCTGTTTGCTGAATTTCCTGTTTGCACTTAATTTTAAATCGTTTTTTTCTTAAAACTTGCATATTTTCTGTCCTTGACCTAGCACTCTTGTGTGGGGTCATTTACTGCACTGTTATAACTTGATATTACTTGTGAACCTCTGCTATCTCTGTAAAAAACAAAAACAAAAAAAATCTTGCTTTTTTCCCACTTTTCTGAGAGTTAAAAAAGTTCAGTTACAGGCTTGCTGTTCCTGAACTGTTTGAAAGTTTCTGTGAGGCCATTTTTGCTTGGGCTGAAGGAGGGTCTCTCTGTTCATCAGTGGCAGTGACTAACATTGAGCAGCTTCCCTGCCCCCGTAGAGGTGGTTACTGACTTGAAACTGTAGTTTTATTTTCCCTTTTGGGTCTATTCCTGCTTCTTTCCAGCCCCTGCTATCAAGCACGCTTTAACGTGCTTTAGCGCGATTTAGTGCGGAGTTGCCACTAGAGCAGCATCGGGCAGCGCCGGTTAAACAAGGTTAAACTCTTTTCCAGAACGTCTGTTCTTCAATTTTTCCCTTAGAACTGCTCTGTTAGGAACCTAAACAGTTTACACCTACACTAAAAAGTGCAGCACTTGTTCCAAATAGCTTTTTCTTCTCAAAAAGCTCAGCACTTGTCTTATAAGCATATCCCTTGTTTTATAAGCATTCTCTTTGCAGGTCAAGCACTCCTATATTATACAAATCTCTCACTAGCAAAACCCCCCAGGAGTGCCCACTTCCCTGCTAAGCCCACTACTTTTCTGTCTCATACCAACTCATAATTCTTTCTAGCATGTCGAAGGGTCAGATGCTGGCGTCCTCTCCTGCCCATTTGGTGAATCTGGGAATTCTGAGACAATGTTACAATTGCCTCATGTACACGGACAACCATCTCCTCCTCCCATGTAACACTAACACTTGTGAGAGATGCAGCTATTTAGCCAGACTGGAGGCTGAGCTCTCTCAACTCAGGACTGGCAAGACCAGGCAGGAGGAGAAGGCAACTACACACACCACAATACCAGTCTCACATAACTCAACCACACCACTGAATCAAACACATAAACACACTAAGACATACTCGAGGCTCTGAGTAAAATTTACCTAAACAGCAGAGGCCTCCAAAGCAGACACCCAAGCAACTGCAAACTCAATACACCACACAAACAACACATAAACAACAAAATCAGTGTGCAAAGCAGTCACTGCCCTTAAGGCCAAATACAACACCAAACATACTTGTCATAGGTGACTCCATAGTCAGACACACTGACGTCCCGCTCACCAGACTGAGTAAGGAGAAGGCCACAGTAAGCTGCCTGTCGGGCGCTAGAATCCGCCACATAACACAAGCACTCAGGTCTCTCAACAGCAGGTACAAGTACGACTCAGTCATTGTCCACGCTGGTGTCAACAACCTGAGACGTACCTCCTTGGACTACATGAAAAGAGACATTGAGGAGCTCTCTGATTATGTAGCCCAGGCAGGTATGACCCTGACCTTGAGCAGTATCCTACCTTCACCTAGAATGATACCACAATACAGTGATAAAATGATCAGCTTTAATAATTGGCTTAAATTCTGGTGTCATTCAAAGGGGATCCATTGTCTGTCTGCCTGTGATGACATGCTGGACAAGCCACGCTGCTTCGCAAGGGACGGCTTGCACCTGTCACCCCTAGGCTTCCAGATATTGGCAAAGGCTCTTGCCACCCCATAGTGCCTTTTTTAGGCAAGGCTCAAATTCTAAACCTACCACCCTAGAACACAAAAAGTAAAAACTAAGGGTAATGCTGCTCAATGCCAGAAGTCTCAATCTCAAGATGCACGCACTCGAGGCCCTTCTCAGTATGGAGAACATCGATGTCTGTGCTGTGACAGAAACCTGGTTCAAGGCTCCTGAGAGCACCCCAGCACTAGCAGGTTTCACCTCATATCATGCGTTCCGCCCCAAAATCCGGACAACACCAAGAAAGGAGGGGTGTCCATATTCATAAAGGACACCCACACCTCAAGGTTGGTGGCAACGCACGATGCATCGGAGACCATCCAGGTGCAATTAACCATAGGCAAGACTGCTCTGCAATTTGTAGCATGTTACAGGCCACCCTCTCAAACTCAGGAACCTCACATGGCCTTCCTGAAAACAATGGAGGGGATAAATGTATCTCCAAACACCATCATACTAGGTGACTTCAACTACCCTAATATAGACTGGGAACACTACTCAAGCCCAAACACTCTAGCCCAAAGGTTCCTGGAGTTCATAAACTCAAATGACATGGAACAACTAGTCACCACCCCCACAAGAGGAGAAAACATACTTGATCTCATCATCACGAACATGGGATCACAATATTCAACACTGGAAGTATACCCCTCACTGGTGAGATCAGATCATAAACTAATCTCGCTGGAGGTCCTCATCCCGCCCCCACCTGAAACAAAAAAGACCACAGTGAAAAACTTCTCAAAAGCCGACTTCACACTTCTAAAAACTAGTGTGGTCTCCTTTAAGGCCCCTGAGCCAGTGGTAAACATTACTCAAACCGCTGAATCACTTACAAATGCCTTCTACCAGCACCTACAGGACTGCATGGATCAGGCAATCCCAAACAAAACTAAGACTCTTTGTACCAAAGGCAAGCATCCAGTCTGGTGGACCCCAGCCATAAACAAGCTCTACAACAAAAGGAGGAAGCTACTACAAGATAGAGCAAAATCCTTGAAAGGTAAGACACCTTTGACCATTATAAGTAAAAAACTAAGAGCTCTCATAAAATCATCCAAGGCAAATTTTGAGAGAAAAATCGCCAAGGATTCAAAAGACAATCATAAGGCCTTCTTTAGCTATGTTAGAAACCTAGGAGGAAACTCCCAGATATGCTCAGAATTAGTTCAAAATGATGTGAAGATTACTGAACCTACACACATTGCCAACATACTGGCTGACAGGTTCAGTGCAAACTTCTCCCCTCCCCCAAAGGAGAGATATCTATACCAGAGGATTGTAGCCCCCAAACATCTCCAACGCCCAGGTGAGAACTGCTCTCTCCAAAGCAAAAACACAGCATCCATGGGACGGATGGTGTCCCGGCTGTGTGCTCCATGAACTCAATGAGGAATTAAACCCGCAGTTAGGACAGCTGTTTAATCTTAGCCTCACCTCAGGATACATTCAAGGAGTGGCGCACGCGACTGTGGTCCCACTTCACAAGGCGGTGCCTCCACCGACCCTGGAAATTACCATCCCATTAGCTTGACAAGCCTTATCTGCAAAGCCATGGAGAGGATCATAATGGAACTCATAAATAAAGACATAGGGGACTTGCAGACTTTGGATCCAACCCAGTTTGGCTTTGTCAAAGGCAGATCATGCCTTTTAAACTTGGTTGACTTTTTGAGACAGTCACCAAGGCCATTGATGAGGAAAGGCAGTCCATATAGCCTACCTTGACCTGGCAAAGGCCTTGACACAATACCCCACTCAGGTATTATCAAAAAACTCATCAGCTTGAATGTAAACCCATGCATCACAAGATGGGTTGCAAACTGGCTAAGTGACAGAACCCACAGGGTCAGAGTTGCTGGAGCCATGTCAGACTCAAAGCCTGTCACAAGTGGTGTCCCACAGGGCTCAGTCCTGGGTCCACTCTTGTTCGGCATCTACTTTTCTGAAGTACAAGCAAACACAGGAGGGTTATGGCTGACAAAGTTTGCAGATGACTGCAAACTGGGCACCATAGTCGAAAACACATCTGACACAGATATCCTTCAGAAGGGCCTCACAGAAACGGATAACTGGTGCCAGAGCCATGGCCTAAAGTTAAATGCCAAGAAATGCATAGTCATACCCTTCGGGAAAAACAAGGTTACCCCTAGCTACCATATAGGTGGCAATCCACTGAGCACAGAAGAAGTCATCAGGGATCTGGGGACCCAGGTTGACAGTAGCCTTCGTTTGACACTCATGTTGCTAAAGTAGTTAGGAAAACCTTCTACATTGCCCACCTGATCATGAAGGGATTCACATCTAGATCAAGGGAGGTCATCGCCCCTGTACTCATCACTCATTAGACCTATGATTGAGTACAATGCCCCATTCGAATGTATCTGACCAGACACCTGCAGCAGCTGGAAAGGCCCCAAAAGTTCCTCACCAAAAGGATAAAGGGTCTCAAAAATATGTCTTATGCTGCCCGACTGAAAGAACTCCAGCTCTATTCAGTCTCATACCGCTTGCTCAGAGGTGACCTGTGCCTGACATATAAGGCCATGTCAAACCCTGATTTGATGAATATGCTTCACCTCAAAAAATCTAGATCCCTCAGAACCACAAGGGCGGGAGACTTAAACCTTGACACGGTTATTAATAGAACATGCTGGAGGGACAAATTCATCACCCAGAGACTCCCTATGCTGTGGAACAAAATCCCGGTACATGTGAGGCAGAGCACTTCGCTGGCCTTGTTCAAGAGGAATCTTGACCAATGGATGGGGAATCGCAGATATACCCCAGGGATTACTTCAGTGTCACTGCTTGACAGAGGCACAGCAAAATAATAGGCATAGTTTTATTCAAACTAATGGGGTGGCGAAAGCCAAATAACTATGGGCTAGGCTTATAAATGCCCTTGGGCAGATAGCCTAGTATGAACCTATGAACCTATGAACCTATGAACCTATGTGTAGGCCTAAGAATACTAGCCACAGGTACCTTCCAAAGGCCAACTGGGGATATCATTGGGATCTCACAGGCATCAGCATCCAGGGTACTCCACCAGTTCCTGGATGCCATGTCAGCACATGCCGGTGAGCACTTATAATTCCCCAAGTCCCGTGAGGATTGGCCAGCAATATGCATCTCTTCCACCAAATAGTAGAATACCCTGAGGTAGTCGGTGCTAAAGACTGCAAGCACATATGCATCAAAACACCACCCAGTGAGTGGGGTAGGGTCTACATCAACCACAAGGGCTTCCCCTCCATCAACTGCCAGGTCATGTGCGATGCCCAGGGCATTATAATGAATGTTTGTGCTGGCTGCTCTGGAAGGTATCACGACTCCCACATCTGGCATCTGACACAGGTGTACCAGAGATTTGCCAATGCGGACATCCCTTATGGTCACTTAGTGGGGGATGCTGGTTACGCACTGGAGCCATGGCTGATGATACCCATCAGAAATGCACACACACCCGAACAAGAACTCCATAATGAGGCACACTCACAGACCAGAATCATAATAGAGCATGTGTTTGGGATGCTCAAGTCACGGTTCCAGTACCTGGATACATCCAGGGGAGCCTTGCAGTACTCACCAGCTACATGTACCCACATTGTCATCATATGTGCCATGCTACACAATATGATCCTGTGGAAACAGCTGTAGCGGGAACAGCATGGGGCAGAACCACACAGCCCCCCACCATTGCCAAGGCCTGTACAGGCACAGAGTGACTTGGAGGAGGAACAACCTGAGCTTGTCCCAGTAGGCAGAAGGAGGCGTGCCCAGTATACCCAGGCCTTGGCAAAGAGGCAATGCATAGCACATACACAAACACGGTAGGGACCCAGGGAATGACACATCTCTCTGACTCGCACATACAGTAAAAGGGATGCCAAACATGACATTCCCTGTGCTTAACCATGTATAGGGAGTGTACTACATAGTCAGCCCTCTAGCACCATCCTCAATACTGACACAGCCACAAGGTAAGTCACTCTCCCTACCAATTCCCGAATGGAGTAGTATGTGTTGTTACTTGTATCTATGGTATGGATGTGAGCATGCAAGGGAATCGGGTGGCTGAATGAGATGCCAGCAGATAGTAGACATCTATAGTGGTAGCATGAGATCTGTAACAAATACTGGTGTCACCATAGTAGCCAGTACTAGACAAGGTGACAAAAGTCACTGCAGGAAATGTGCTGGGCCACATGTGTGTCCATAGGACACACACATGCCAGTCAAGGAGGCTCACATACCCAACAACAGTCTCAGCCAGCAGGACAGGTGTAGACAAACACAAACAAAGACTGTGCTAAGGCCTTTGATTGATGGTTATAGGGAACACCCCCCCCCCCAGATCTACACAGGCAGACTACAACAGGTCGGGCCGCGGGATGTTAGTTCTGAAGGGTAAGAAGTCAGAAACTGAAATGTAGGTCAATCAAACCTAAGACCTATAGTGCACTGATATGCCTCTAGTCAGCATGATAAGTTAGAATACAGAATGAAATGGAGTACCCAAAATGCCAGTACAGTCATAGCAAATGTGTACAAGTGTCAAGTGTGCCCCCCTCCAGTCCTATGTAGAAATGTAGTAACAGTCAGGTGTGGCCCCCCAATCCTATGTAGAAATGTAGCAACAGTCAGGTGTGCCCCCCAATCCTATGTAGAACTGTAGTAACAGTCAGGTGTGACCCCCCCAATGCTGTGTATAAATGTAGTAACAGTCAGGTGTGCCTCCCCCAATCCTATGTACAAATGTAGTAACGGGTCCCCTACTATTTACCGAAACGCCGATTCGCCGACAAAGAAATCATCGACACCAAACGACCGACAACAAAAAGTACCGACAACGCAAAACACCGAACACCATAACACCGACACACTACACGTAAACAACACAGTACACTACAGGACATATCCACTAGCCCTAACCCAAACCCTAACCCTAAGGTCCGACACTACCGCACACTCTCCCTACCTGCACCCTAACCCTAACTCACTTACCCACCCCTAACCCCAAGCTCCGACACCACCGCACACTCGCTACCTGCACCCTAACCCTAACTCACTTACCCACGCCTAACCCCAAGCTCCGACACTACCGCACACTCTCCCTACCTGCACCCTAACCCTAACTCACTTACCCACCCCTAACCCCAAGCTCCGACACTACCGCACACTCACCTATCACACACCCTAACCCTACATCCCTCACTATTGCACACTTACCTGTCCGCTCCCTACTCCTAAATCCCTCACTATCGCATACTTACCAGGTCGCGCTTACACATTCCCCTTGTCGGTCTTCCGGCTGTCGGGATTCCAGCGTGTCGGTCAACTGCGTTGTCGGTCGTTTGGTGTCGGTGATTTCTTTGTCGGCGAATCGGCGTTTCGGTAAATAGTAGGGGACCCGTAGTAACACGTATGTGTCGGTATAATAACAGTGGAGCACAGATTACCTGGGCTAGCCAAGGTAGCAGGATAGATTGTAGCATGTGTACAATATGCAGGTCTGTGTGCATTAGGTTGGTGTGTGTTGTATATTGTGTGAGAGTGGTCAGTATGTATGCATGGTGAGGTTTGTCCTGGTGGCCATTGCCCACTACTGCCGATGACAGGGCCAAGTTCTCACAACTGCAGTGCCAAACACAATGCTTCCCAGCAAAACATATTCCAGCAGTAAGCCATAGTAAATGTTTGGAAGTAATATGAGTCACCATCTGAAAGATGGACATGGCATGAATGTACAAGCAGTACACAGGGGGAAGTACCCCAGACAGACAGTGTATAATATGTAACTGTCAAATGGACACACCCTTTGAATTGTATACACAGGTTTGCAGCACATTATTTGGGCTTGTAGTAGGGAATACCGATGTCATCTGGCCAAACACTGGTAGACCACAAAGTTCATAGGAATGAAGTATTGAGAAACAGCTGATGTCCCTGCACAAGTCAGCATATGTGGAATGCCCCATGCATATCTGTGAATCAGAAGCAAGTAGTGTCCATAGCACACATGCACCCAGCTCACCCTACCACCACCCACAGGTACCTCTCCGGTCTTATCCCTACTGTTGGGAATGAGTACAATATGACCCCCACCTGTGTATGGCAATAGTGAAAGAATGCAGCATGCAGAGCAGGTGTCCCATGCAGGTGTGCCCCTAGCTGTATGCAGCACCCTGCCAGCATCCACACCACTGGATCAATACTGACAGAAAGTATTGGTATGAACACCTTGCCCACCTACCCTGTCACCCCAGGGGAATATAGTGTATTCCATTCTGGGACTGTAGGAGTGACAGAATTCAACAGCCTGGTACAGCTGGCCTGCATCCCTACCAAATAGCCTACAGTCCTCTGCCAAAGGCCTGTGTCTCACCCGTACTGCCAATGTATGTTATGTCATGGACTCCCAAATAACAACATAAAACAGTCCACAGAACCCAAATTCAAGACCATGTGGGCAAACCACAGTAACATGTCCACCATCTCCCACTGCATGAACTGTAGACCAACACCGACTTACTGCTGGGATGAGGTGATAACTATAGGGAACTTATCAGATAATGTTTGCATAATGCATGAAAGAGGATAGAATAACAGGGGGGGGTGGGTAGGAGCATGGGCAGCATGGAGTGTGTGAAGTCTGAAACTCAGTTGTGTGCACATACTGTCCCTGGCTGCAAACACAAGAATGGGTGGCTACAAACCTGCTCATAAAGCACAAGTTGAAGGGGTAATGTCCAGAATTATGACCCCTGCCTCTGGGTAACCTGTGTGAATCTGTACAGCTGTGAGGTATGTCCACAGCAGGATATGGCCATACTGTCATGTCGATGGATGTACAAGTATGGGATCCTCTGCCACCACTGTACCAAGGTGTTGAACCATTTACACAGACCCAGCAGCAAGTGTCTGCAGCTTCCCCTCCAGAATGGCATGATTGTGCAAAAATATGTAGGCTGCTGACCACAATACTGGACAAAGCTGCATTCACCCTGTGTTCCCCAGGACATCACTGCAAGCAAATATGTATACCTGACAGTACTTGATGACATAAAACATCACAGTGTATAACAGTACATATGTCTGAATATCTCTGCTAACACCAGGACCATGTAGTAGAAGCAGCACAGACACAATTACCTACAGTAACCCACTATCCTTTGCCTATTTTGACCCCATATTGTCAACCGATCTACAGATATCCTGCAGAAACAGTTTGCTAGCTGTAGGTATATAACACAAAAGCCTGCACTGGAGTACAATCTACCTGGAATGGATTTACACATTCAGTACAGAAGGTCATACTGGGCATGCTCCCACACTTAAAGAAATGATGAAGCCCATGTCGGGCAACAACAGCAGACCATACATATCTGACAGTCACAGATGTTAGTGCATACACTCCCCAGTACACACCAGTCATGCTTTGCACACACATTGGATAGGAATACATACATATATCCAAGGACAACGTACTATAATAGGCCAAAATTACACATACATAGATGTGTGGAAGAGCGTGACAGTGACAAAGAGCCTCCCATCATGAGGCCTGTCCCACCCAGCACACATCCAATTGGTTAAAACCACATGATGTGCAAATGTCAATCACCGTAGACATTTGCCTCTGGTATCCCTCAGCACTGTAGTGTCTGTGGTGCTTGTGCCAACTGTGTAACATGACTGTAAAAGTCAGTAGTCATCTAGCAGTTGTATACACGTACCTGTGGAATATAAACCTGTGTGTGCCTGAGTGTTGTGTGTCTGCCTCTAGATAAATGGATTATGGCCCATGCACACACACTGTGCTCCCCATTGCCCTATTATGGCAAGCCGGCTGATGTCTTCACCTTGAAATACACCTTTGGGGAAGTAGTTGCCCAAAAATCTCTGTGACGCATCCTATAACTGTGTAATGTGATGTACTAGTTTGGTAGGAGTTCTAATCACAGATGTGGCAAGTGTGTGTGTGTGTTTGTTTGTCTGTGGAGGGAGCAATGCTTTTAAGGCCATTCACAGTCACTACAACCTCCATTGCCCTTCTTTGGCAAGCCTGCTGATGTCATTCACTTTGAAATACACCTTTGGGGAAGGAATAGCCTAATAATCTCTGTGACTCGTCCTATAACTGTGTGATGCTGTAGTGTGATAAACTAGTTAGGTAGGAGTTCTATTCCCAGACATGGCAAATTTGTGTGCATGTTTGTCTGTGTAGGGAGCAATGCTTTTGAGGCCATTCACAGTCACTACAACCTCCATTGCCCTGCTTTGCCAAGCCTGCTGATGTCATTCACTTTGAAATACACATATGGGGAAAGAGAAGCCCCATAATATTTGTGGTGCATCCTATAACTGCGTAATGCTGTAGTGTGATAAATTAGTTTGATTAGAGTTATATTCCCAGTCATAGCAAGTGTGGATTTTGGTGTGTGTGTTTTTTTGTCTGTGTAGGGAGCAAAGCTTTTGAGGCCATTCACAGTCACTACAACCTCCATTGCCCTTCTTTAGCAAGCCTGCTGATGTCATTCACTTTGAAATACACCTTTGGGGAAGGAGTAACCTAGTAATCTCTGTGGCATGTGTTATAAATGCGTAATGCTGTAGTGTGATGTACTAGTTAGGCAGGAGTTCCACTCTCAGGCATGGCAACTGTGAGGCTTGGTGTGTGTCATTCATATCCTGTGTGGAGTTGGCTGTCAGTGTGTAGCAACTGGACTCATTGTGGAGCGGGTTTTGCAAATTTCTTATGTGGTGGGCCTATTATCACAATGTCCACCTTACAAGGATAACAGATGTCAAACAGCAGGGAGGCTGGGGTTGACAATCCACACCCCTACATGTGACATCAAGGCCTGGTGAACAATTCAGTTAACCCTTGTATTACCCAGAGAACACTCTCTACCCATGTCTCATACACAAACACACTCGGCTAGGCAACAACCACTATGTTGGTAGCTCCCTGCATATTGCCCACAGATGGTGTAATTGCAGTGGACTACAGAGGGCATGGCACCCTGTCCCATCACTACAATAGGCACAAAATTGTATACAGTGCTCCTTCACTATGTTCCTCACTGGACGCCTGCAACAACTGTAGTGCCAGCAAATGTAACCCACAAAGGACATACCATGCCTTATACACATGCCCTGTATGGACAGATGCCACTGACACCAGGGAATACCTGTATCATGCTGTCAATGTAGGTGCAGATTCAACCTGGTGTCCATTGGCAGTTCTCACCACATGAGGCCAGGAATGGCACATCTGATGATAACAATCTGTGCACACAACATGCCCCAGACAGCCCAGGTACACATCCACATGTCACAGAACATGCATGTGGGATGTGTGCACATCCCAGACACTGTCCATGTCATGGACTATAGAACACATACATGGCAATCATTGCACAGCACTGGCCACCCACAATAGTAACCCAGGTGACTGGATGGTGAATACAATACTCACCTGTATGGGCCAATCCAGACACTACACCCCTGAATCACACTATAGACCATTGTCATGTGGCCTGATGCCAACATATACCCTTCATCTAGCCTTGTACAGCCTTCTGGCACAGTCAACCACTACACACATGTGAAGCAATGCACCCATGCATGTCAGTACTGGCAACCTGTGTCTGTGTGTGTGTGGAGTATAATGATTCTGACACCATTCACACTCACTACACCTCCCATTGGTCTACTGAAGCATGTCTTCTGATGTCAGACACCTTCACATACCCTTTGCCTATATATCATCCTGATAACCCCTGTGGTGCATGTCATACCTGCCTATTACTGTATTGTGGCAAACTAGCTAGTTAGGAAGTTTAATCCTGACCCTGTCAACTGTGATAATGTGTGTGAGTTCCTGAGAGAGTGTGGCTGTGTCGACATTGACACCTGTTCATGTGGACAGGCATATGTACTACACCTACCTTATCTCTCCTTTATCACTGTTGCAGATGTCACTCACCATCAGTTATACCTCTGGAGAGCTCCCCAACATGTAAGCTCTGTGGCGCATGCAATAACTGCATAGTCATGAGATAGTAATACATAGTCAGGCAGGGGTTTGAAACCCTGTACTGGTAAGTGTGTGACACAAACATACTTAGGTTTTACTCTCCTACCCCCCCCCCCTATCTTACTTTGTCTCTGTCAGTCTCGCTCACTCTCTCTCTGGTGGATGTGGAGAAGTACACCTTCTTTGCTTAGGCAGCAGCTTGCATTTTGTAAGTGATGCTCATGATCAGCTGATGGCCTCTGCATGAATTGCAGTTCCCCTCTAGCTGATTACATGTGTAACAGCTGTGGTAACTTTCCCATAGCCAATTGCATGGAAACACACTCCTATACCTAGGAACATCATGTGGGTGTTGGGCCTTTTCATTCACTGTGAGCAGGACCTCATGTTGGTGTTTGGCAAACAGCATCACAGATGGTATTGGGATATACCTCTAACAACATACACTGTGGAATAAGAACAAAACGACCACTGGCAATTCACCCCAAAAGAACACAGGTTTAATTGGTTAAGCGCTTTTCGTCTCTACAATAGCAGACTTCCTCAGACCTGAGGAAGTCTGCTATTGCTGAGGAAGTCTGCTATTGTAGAGACAAAAAGCGCTTAACCAATTAAACCTGTGTTCTTTTGGGTTGAAGTGCCAGTGGTCATTTTGTTATTACTTGGTATTTTTTGTCTTTTTTTTAACATACACTGTGGAGACAAGCCAACAAACAGGAGGGGGATGTGCCAGACATGACTACAGAATGTAAGTGTTGCTCTTCTGAATTTGGAGTAATGTTGGTTTAACAGGGTGTGTGTGTGGATATGGCTGGTCTACATGATTTAATACCTGTCTTGACAGTGTTATGTGTTTAAGGAAACTCCCACCTGTAGGGTTATCTGCAGACTGGGCAGTGTTTGGAGTCTTATGTTTCTTGTGTTACTCACATATCACCTATCTTAGAGCTGCAGAAGCATAGTCTGAGGATTACAGTCAGTACATGGTGACAGCCATGGCAGTTACTGACTTCATATCCCTCATAGGACATATGTCACAACAAACCCTGTTACAAGAATAAATGTATGAGGGTGTCACAGCAACATGCCAATATTGGCCCAGTGTTTGTGGGTCCAGCCACAAGTCTGTCAACCTTTGTACATATGTCATGCAGTAAGAGGTGCATATGTTTTGTCCACCATTATTTATTGACATCATACCTGATAACAAGACAGTCAGATATCAGACTGCTAGACATGTTATATATAGTAGGAGTTATTTCTGAGGACATAACCTGGGCATTCTGTGGTTGTGTATACAGTAGTGGGGACCATGTACTTATGGTGATTGTCGACAGTATATGTATTGCGAATACATACCTTGGCCTGTGTACAGACTGTGGTAGATGTCATTGTTCTTGTTCCTGTTCTATCTGATGTTACATGCTGCTCCAGTGTATGGTACCCTATCGACTCACATGCTTGTAGGGCCAAACACACACGTGTCCTATACCACAGACAGGCATTGGACCACACTGTGTCATGACTCAGTATATGTAGGGTTAGTGTGTGAGTGGCACATATGAGGATGGTGTTGATCAGACAGTCCATATAGTGTAATATTAAGCTTGTGTACCATATGTGGCTGTGTTCACATTGGTTGTGGGTATACATTTTCACACAGGCATCTGTTACTCTGTGCTGTGACATGCCTTTAGAGACTGCTATATTTGCAGGTACATGTCTATTCCCCCATATGAAATGTAGGCCAGTGTTGTGGCTGTCTGCCTGTAGTTTGCACGGTGCTTTGTTACATGCCAAGCAGCTTAGTGTAATTACCCAGTGTGATGTTATGTCCAGACATTTGCAAGAAGTACCGCTGCTGGGCCACCATAACTGTTGTGTATTTCTGACAAAGCATTGGGATTCTGTACAGATGTATGTCACTAACTACTGGGTAGTATGTAACCATGTGACCTCTGAACTACCAGTTATTATGTGTCAGGACAGACAGGAGTGTGTGAATACATAAACTGTGTGGGCATATGTAGTCCAGTATTTACATGATATACCCATGTACATGGCTGTTAACATCCACATTGTCAGGCTTGGTCCACATGTCTCACATGAATGGGATTTGTGTATACCTCTGGACTGACCAGAGAGTGCCAGACTGTCCACATATATTGGTCATATCTCTGCTGTAGTCCACAAGATCCTTGTTGTGCTATCAGTGGTACTGTACTATGATGTCCTTAGGATGTCTGTCAGTAACTGATGGTGTACACGTCAATAGCAGATGTGACCTCCCACACACAACATGTCTATTAAGACAACCCCTGTTACAGTAGCAACAACCTACATATAAACCTGCAATACATACATGACATCCCCTTGCACTAAGAGGTTGAGACTATTGGTGCTGAGGTATGACTCCACTCCATGTTCTGGACATATGGTAAACATATATGCGTATATAGGTTCATAGGTTCATAGGTTCATACTAGGCTATCTGCCCTAGGGCATTTATAAGCCTAGCCAGAGTGTGTTTGGCTTTCGCCACCCATTTTAAATTAATTTTGCTATGCCCTTTTTCGAGGTTAGTATACTGTGCCTCTGTCTAACAGTGACACAGAAGTGATACCCGGGGTAAACCTATGATCTCCCATCCACTCATCAAGATTCCTCTTGAAGAGAGTCAATGAGGGACTCTGCCTAACCTGGACTGGAATTTTATTCCAGAGTGAAGGTTGCCTCTGGGTTATGAATCTGTCCCTCCAGCATGTCCTATTTATTTCAGTGCTGAGGTTCAAGTCTCTTGAGCGTGTAGCTTGATGGGATTTGGATTTTCTGAGGTGCAGCATGTCCATTAATACCGGGTTGGACATGGCTTTATACGTCAGGCACAGATCACCTCTGAGCAGACGGTATGCCACTGAGTAGAGCTGGAGTTTCTTTAACTGGGCAGCATATGGCATCTGTTTGAGCCCTTTGATCCTCTTGGTGAGGTACTTTTGGGGTCTTTCCAGTTGCTGCAGGTGTCTGGTAAGGTACATCCCAAAAGGGGCATTGTACTCAATTATGGGCCTAATGAGGGATGAGTAAAGAGGCACGATGACCTCCCCTGATCTAGATGTGAATCCCTTCATGATTAGGTGGGCTATATAAAATGTTTTTCTAACCACTTTGGCCACGTGGTTGTCAAATGAGAGATTGCTATCAACTTGGGTCCCCAGGTCCCTAATTACTTCTTCTGTACTTAATGGATTACCACCTATGTGGTAATTTGTGGGCACTTTGTTTTTGCCAAAGGGAATGACTATACACTTTTTGGCATTTAGCTTGAGGCCATGGCTCTGGTACCAGTTGTCTGTTTCTATGAGGCCCTTTTGGAGGATGCTTGTGTCGGCTGGAGAGTCGATTATGGTGCCCAGTTTGCAGTCATCTGCGAACTTGGTCAGCCAGAGTCCTTCCGTGTTAGCCTGTACCTCCGAGAAATATATACCGAACAAGAGAGGTCCCAGGACTGAGCCTTGTGGGACGCCACTTGTAACTGGTTTAGAGTCCAACATGGCTCCAGCAATTCTAACCATGTGGGTTCTGTCCTTGAGCCAGTTTGCAACCCATCTAGTGACATAGGGGTTTATATTTAAGCTGGTGAGCTTATCTATAATGCCAGAGTGGGGTATTGTATCAAAGGCTTTTGCGAGGTCCAGGTAGGCTGTGTGGACCACCTTCCCCTTGTCAATGGCCTTGGTGACTGTTTCAAAGAAATCAACCAGGTTTAAGAGGCAGGATCTGCCCTTAACAAAGCCGAACTGGGTAGGATCCAGTGTCTGTAGGTCCCCAATATCTTTATTTATGAGGTCCATGATGATCCTTTCCATAGCTTTGCAGACCAAGCTAGTCAGGCTTATGGGGCAATAGTTTCCAGGATCCGTTGAGGCACCACCTTTGTGGAGAGGGACCACTGTTGCTGTACGCCACTCTTTGGGTACATATCCTGTAGTAAGGCTGAGATTGAACAGTAGTTTTATGTTTGGGTTTAGCTCTTCTTGGAGTTCATGTAGGACGTAGCCCGGGACACCGTCTGGTCCCATTGATGCTGTGATTTTGCTTTGGAGAGGGCAGCTCTTACCTGAGCATCTGAGATGTCAGGGGGGCAGCATTCTGCTGGGATAGATATTTGCCCTTTTGGTGGGGGGGAGAAGTTTGAGCTGAACCTGTCAGCTAGGATGTTGGCAATGTCTGTGGGTTTGGTGTATTTTTTGTCATTTTGGACTAATTCTGAGCATATCTGGGAATTCCTACCCAGGTTCCTAACATAACTAAAGAAAGCCTTGTGATTATCCTTAGTGTCCTGTGCAATGTTTCTCTCGAAGCTGGCCTTAGACGATTTTATGAGTGCCCGTAGTTTTTTGCTAATACTGATCAGAGATGCCTTCCCTTTTTGGGATTTTGCTCTATCATGTAGTAGCTTCCTCCTTCTATTGTATAGTTTGTTTATGGCTGGGGTCCACCATACAGGACGTCTGCCTTTGGAGGATTGGGTCTTGGTTTTATTTGGGATTGCATGATCCATGCATTCCTGAAGGTGTTCATAGAATGCGTTTATAAAGGATTCTGCGGTCTGGGCAGATTTTCCACAGGCCCGGGGGCTTTGAAGGATTCCACCTCGGTTTTGAGGAGTGTGAAATTTGCTTTATAGAAGTTTTTCACTGTGGTTTTCAGGGCAGGGGGTGGAGTCGGGATGTGAATATCCAGTGAGATTAG
>NC_056740.1:477303493-477310993 GCF_019279795.1 Protopterus annectens
AACATGCTTGGGTACAGGTCTCCAACACAGACACTAACCATGTTTTGGAATACATGTTGCATACATGTCAACTAGATCACCTCACCGGCCATCTGCAGGAGGCACCCAGAGGATTGGCTGATGCATATCACTCTCACCCTGAGGGTCACCACATTGGTGTCTGTAGATAGATTGCCTGCTGCCATGTGGCAGGTGGCATTATACCACTGTACACACATCCCCTACACTTTCCATCTCTCCATGGACAATAGCCAGGTACACACGTATGACCACCTGCAGCGATGCACCCCAGTACTGACACATGTATACATGTGCATTAAAGAGGATATCAGTGTCTGTGTGTTAGTACACCTGTAGTTGGGAATACCATGAGGCCCTTCACACCCACCACAACACCCATTGCAATAGTTAGATGTGGCTGCTGCTGTACCAGATATTACATGTACCCCGTTACGCTCCTCTTCCTAAAGGCTACCTGAGCCTTGCAGTACCAGCAGAACACTGGTTTACAAATGGGTTGATAGGCATGGGATACCCACTGAGTTCTGGCAAGTGTGTGTATGTGTGCATGTGTCTGATGAGCAGACTGGTTGCTGGTGGTTTCCTTCATTGTTTGGTCAGACTGGTGGTTTGTTTTTTACATTTGTGCATGTGTGTATATCTGTAGGGTACAGCATTCTGAGCCCACATACTCCTATTACAATACGCATTGCCAAAAAGTATTGCAGATAGTGATGTTGTTGCCCATAGGAGAGGCACGACAATGCATCACCCTACTATGCTTGTGGCATGTGCATTAGATGCATATCCCTGTAGTACCACTCTTGGGATGGACAATGGGTTGTATCGCAGTCCTGGTCAATGTGTGATGGTGGATATGTCAGAGTGTCATCATGGGTTCCAGTGTGTACAATATCCACAGTGGAGTGTGGGTACTGTGTACACTGTCATTACACCATGGTACCCTCGGTACATGTTCCATGTGCCACTGTATGGTGACCACTGTCACCATCAACCATACAGGTAACTGATAACACAATCCAGCCCAGTTATGCATGTGCTGTGTGCAGCCTACCTGTAAGGAAACACTGACAAGTTAGTTAGCACTGATAGGCCCAGGTCTCTCGGATGTGTGTCTGCCTGTTATGTGTCTGTTAATGTGTATATGATGGTATGTCACACTATGTATTGTTCATATACAACCATTACATCCCCCATTACCATACTGTACATGCCTGGGGATGTTCTGCATGTAACCTGGAACACACCTCATCCTAAATGCTGTGTGGTATGTGCAATTAAAGCCACACTCATCAGTAGCACTACATACCTAGGTAGGGGTCTAGTCCCAGTGTTTCCAAGTAAGAGTGTGCATGTATGTGGGGGTTCTACTTCAGGTTGCTGAATATATGTGTTCCAGGGGATCACCTGTCCATGTGGCACAGGCAGTAAGTGTTATACAGACCTGTGACATGTGTTCAACTGTACCCAGGATATGGCACAGCCATGGTGTCACCACAGTGCCATACCCCTTGTGAGATATGACAGCAGACCATCCTCCTGCTGACACCTGTACACCTACAACACAAATGGATAACATTATGGAGACCACAATCACTCAGTGTTACTAATAGCTGTAATGCATCATGGCTGGACAGCTACACTACCTGACATGTAGGTATTAAACATTACTGCTGACAACATGTTACACAGCAGTACACTGGTACACTGTAGTACAGTCACCATGTGCATCAGAACCATATTACCCTGTCCCTGCATTGATGTTATGCATGACAGGGATGTGGCACAGGTATCATCATATGCACAGGGTGTGTTGTTGGTTTGCCAGAGACCTAGGGTGGGCCATACATTTGACACCATGTGTGTGGGTGAGGGGTGTAAGTTGCTGTTATGGGCATGGTGATGTGGTGTGTGTAGGTATGGGGTTGCCCTAGGTGTGCTTGCATAGTGTGTGGGTATGCATGCACACAGTTCTGCCATGTGGCTGCACTATACAGGTGTTTCTTGGACAGCTGCAGACCATACTTGGCAGGATGTGCAGTTCACTGCCTCCAGCAATGGACACGCAGACTGTGTCTGCCAGGGGTTCCATAGGCACGTTCAGGTACAGGCCTCGATGTGCTACTCTCCCCTGATGATGACATATGACCTCTGGAACCAGGTCCCTCCTTGGACTGGCCAGGGCCATGTCCTCATGGCTTTCTGTGGTGTGGTGTGGAAAGTGCCCCCCTGCAGTGCTGGGGCTGGCACTGCCACTATGGGAGCAGCTTGGGGTCCTTGCACATCTATGTCGACCGCCAGATGTTGCTGGCCTACGTCCACGTGGCCATCGCCCCACTCCCACCACATGTTCTAGCACGGACAATCCACAGTCGATGAGGCCCACCATCACACCCAACCATCTATCCATGACCTCGGTATAATCACAGAGGGCACCTGCAAGTTCATGGATGTTGTCACTTACATATAAGAAAGCAGCCCTCTGCAAACTCAGAACCTGTCTGGTGTACAGTTGCATATGTGCTTGCACCCCCCATGACAGTCTGAAACATGCGTCTGGTGGTACCAGTTGTGGCACTTCTGCCGGGGGCATGATGACCAGCAGCCCTCACCCCAGTACATCTGCCTATGTGGTGCCCTGCCAGACATCCGGCTATGCCTGCTGTGTCCAGACACAGCAGGCATAGATACCACACTCTCCTGTGCACTGCCACCAAATGCCAACTGTCCCTCTGCTATGGTCACTGATGATGGGGTATCTATAGGCACTGTGACTGTGTGCAGGGTTGGGTTGGATAACAGGGGGATGTCAAACGATGGTGCAGTTTTGGCCTCTGACAACCCTACCTGTGCCTCAACAGACCTATCATCATTTTTGGTGTCTGTATGGACACCAACATCAGAATGCATGCAGGAGGGACCCTGACCCCCCTCACCACCTGTGCAGGGAAAACAAGAAGTGCACTTTAAGACCTGTACGGCATTGCATAACAGTACACACATATACACATACACATACACACATACACACACACACACATACACACACACAAACACACACACACACACACACACACACACACACACACATACACACACACACACAACCTGAAATTTCACCGTAATACCTACCTGAACCTGAGTTTACAGACAGTCCCAAGTTTATTCACATAATTTCCCCATCCTGCATCACACTTGGTAACATGCACTCATTAATACTACTCATTAATGTATCATTCTTTTAAATGCCTGGACAAGTGATGACAACACATGACCTGTTACTCCATTACCTCTTTGACTTGATTGGAGTAGGTTTTACAAGGCCTCACTGCTTTCATCCAGTGTTCACCCTGGGTATGCCTGGACATCGTGAGCATAGCCCCCATATGTTAGGGGCTACTAGGTTGACTCGATAATGTCATGCACTGGAGTGTCATACATAACTATTGCTCAGTAGGTGCAGGATCTGCTGCTCCATCAGCTTATTATGTGGACAACAGTAATATGTGGATACACTCCCTGGTGTTGTCTAGTAATTCCCCAATGCATCTGTAGTGATGTATACGTGGGTAGTCATTCACCTTTCTGCTGATTGCACTTTTAACAGTATACCTGGTGTCTAGTTTCCCTCCCAATGCATGTTCCATGCTACAGACCTTATTATACTATCAGCTGTCCTGAGATTACATATCAGACAAGTATTCCTGGTGTCTCATGTGTCAGTCCATGTCCATGTACTGCACAATTCCAAAGGGAAATACTGACGTATGAACAACCCCACAATCACACATGTGCATACATGGACACCCACACAAACACACACATGCACACACACATCCTACATGCATCAACCCCCCTCCACTCCACCAGATTGCACTTACAGACAAAATACCCCCCGCACACACACACACACACACACACACACACACACACACACACACACACACACACAAACACACACACACACACAAACACACACACACACACCTACAGATGAGTTTGCACAAAGATAGTACACACAGACCTCCCATTACCCATTTGTCAACATGCATAACATATGGTACTCAACAGCATGCAGTGCAGCTATAGTCAATCTATGCTAGCAACAGTATACATGTGTGTGATGCATGGGCTGTGTTAGTAGATGATGCCCCTTCCCCTAGAAAACACTACACCCATGTACACAGTATTGCTGTGCACCTGTTCTGCACCCTGGCATGTACTGTGCACCATACCTCACAGGTGTACGCACCATTGCTGAATGTGTATAACTGTGTCAGTTATGTCTGCTCTAATGCCCACAGCCCCTATGTGTTTGTCCAACACATACCTGGGATGATATGTGGACAGATGTCATTTGTGAATGTCTGTTGTCTGATTTACAGATCTCAACATCAGCGGTGCATGTATGACCAATACGATACTATTACACTGACAACCGTCAAGCCTTACCATGGTTATGGGGGGTGTGCACACCCTTATTGATATGACGCCCTTTTCCTTGATATGCCATGGGACCACATCACTGCATATGTTAACATTACATGAGCCTGATATGTGACATATGTCCTGTACATTCAAATGCAGTGTCTAACAAATGTGTTAGTTGTGCTGATGTTGACCGTGATGCATACACTTCGTGGGTGGATATGTGTGCACGCCCTTATCATGACAGTTTGTTGCACTTACTGTTATGTGTACTACAGCAGTCACTATTCCTGGTAGGGGTATACTAGCATGGGCCGTCTGCATTTGCCAGTATATGGTCAGTCTGCCCTACACATGTTCCCCAACTCTGCATGATTGCAAGGTCTACTCATGTGCACATCCCTTGGAGTTCACACACTGCCGTCACTATTGCTGTGGAGTCAGGGTTATGTCTGCCACAGTTCCTGAACCTGACTGTGTGCAGATACAGCCATTTGTAGCATCCTTAGGATCCCTGCTGCAATGCACTGGTGTATCATGATGACACCCCTCCCCACTTTCAGCCTTTTTGCAGATGCTTGACAACTATGGCCTACACATGTGTCAGTTTGTAGTGTCCCAAACACTGAACACCACATGTAATAGCCTATTCCCAGCTAATGAATGGCAAACATACAGGTGTACACTAGCAATGGCACAGTACAGATGGGGATAGTGGGCCTGAGGTGGGGTGAGGCATTGGTTGTGCAGCACATGTATCTTACATGATACTGTCTGTAGGTTTCCAGTGTGGTCATGGTACACCAGTACACATTGCAATGCATGACTTTTGGGGACCTTTTCTGTTATGCATACACTACATGTAGAGAGGCCTGGCTGATGTTTCCTGTGGTACAACTGTCACATCTGATTACCCTAACCCATAGGCCACACACTTGCAGAGTCCAGGCAATTGCTGACATGGGTACTGCACAGCCAGTGCTTGCTAGACATTCCTGCAACCCCTCAGTGTTGTGGCATGTTACTAGGCAGCCTGCAAGACCAGTTTGCTACATGTGACATCATCTGTCCTGGATGGCCATCTGTTTATTTCCTACATCATTCCTGTCCCATACGTCCTTGCCATATAAATGACTGTCTGCACTGTTTGCCATGGTATATGCAATGGTGAGGTATGGCTACATGTCCAGCTCATGAGTGCTACCTGTTGGGTATGGGGCCCATGCCATGTCATGTAAGATGTGTGCAAGCCACGGCTGCCTCTGTTGCAGGTAAGTGTGCACATTTGATGGCCAAATGTCTTGGACAGCAGACCAATATGTGGTGTGACACTGGAGATGTGTACTTGCTGAAAGGTGCATTTCCATGAGAAATGCATGCAGTCAGTACTTCAACAGCTGCTTCCACTATATTTTATCTGGAGTGTCTTCAAACATATGTTTCCAGTGTTTGTGAAGGTATGTATTCCCCATATTTGCTGCCCTAACCTACGATTCCATATTACACACTCATTGCTCATGTTGGGGCCACATTGCAGATTTTAAGGGTTGTGCACCGCAGTATTATGATATGCCATAGTGAAGATCTGTAACAGTTGCCATTGTAATACTGGTATATACGTTGTTGTAGCACTGTATAAGGGTGATGTTTCACGCATGTCCCATTATGTTCATCCCTGTGGACAAATTTTGCAATGACAGGATGTTACTTATATTGCAGGTGTCTAACATACCCTTCAGATACACCATCATGGTCACCACTGTGTTGCAGTGCAGTTAACAGCAACAATATGTGACCTTGTAAGGCATGCATTATGTTAGGTGTGTTAAATGTGTGCATGGAATATACAATAGCCATTACAAGACCGGTGTATTGGCAAGCACGAACATAAACCATACTCACCAGCTACAGGCTGCTGCCTTGGTGGTATACCAGTGGGACCTACATAAGTGTGTGAGAGATGTGATGTCAGTAGCCACAGCTGTGGCACTGGTACAGGGTGGGTGCAGCATTACAGTACATCAACAGTACAAGTACACAATACTACAGCTTATGCACATCTGTTTATTACTACTACGCAGCAACAGACTATATATATGTCATCTCACATATGCATGATCTACCTGTACAGATGTGGATGGATATGCAACAATGGTCTACTGATGTGCCCTGTGGCCTTACCTCCACACTCCTCTGCCAGTGTGTGGGTAGCACCCACCTCGACTATGGTCTCCACCAGTTGTGTAAGCAGGTGGGCAGGTGCCATGAGGCTGGCGAGGAGCTCCTCAACACCTATCAGGGGGAGATGGATGGCATGACGTCCCCCCCTGTTGCAATGTGATCCCCTGGACTGCAGCAGCACACCAATGGGCATTGCGAAGCAGGTCACTGCAATGATGCCGGACTTGCTCATAACTGCAGTTATGCAGGCCAACATCATTGACCCGGGGGACTAGATTGTTCCACAGGGCAGTCCGCTCCTGCTGCTCATGGGCTGTCCTGCCAAACAGCACCTGGTAGTGCTGTACCAGGTGGTTTATGATGACCTCATTTTTGTCTGCTGAATAGACAGGTAATCTGGCGTGTGATATCTTGCCTGAAAGACAAAGATGGAAACAGGTCTGAGCAACTCATACAGCAAGGTTAACATAATTCTTAATACACATCTCTGTCTCCCCCCCACCATATCTGTGACAACAAACTGTTCACACAACTCAATAGCTATGGCTACAGCTTACCTACCATTGGGATGTATTTCGTATGTTACCACACTTTGTGCTATGTGTTTGTAGCCATGTTCCCTGTGGGGACACTATCATTGCTGGCCTGTTATGGACAATGTCACCTGCATGCCATTGTAAAGGCCACTATGGTTCCATATATGAATGTGGTCTGTTTGCTATGTGATTGCTGCACATCTTTCGTTATGTGTTTTTGGGGATATCTATGCATACTGTTGGATATGATCCGGGATTGTGTGAACTATTACTACCCACATATGTTCTATAACAGTGACACAATAGCATGCTTAGGGAATAGTTGCCAGCAGAA
>NC_056740.1:477315993-477323493 GCF_019279795.1 Protopterus annectens
AATGTTGCCACACATATTACCAGATTCCACATTAGTATTATGCATATATGTCTCACTCTGTTACTGCACACACTCTGGTCACAGCTTCACAACATAGGGGTGGAAATGGGACATACGTGGCTTATTACTCTCATAACATTTTGGGGAGTTGCCAAGGAGTGACAGGTTTGTTCTTCTAGATGTCTGACATTCAGTTGTATTTCTTATTTGCTGCCTAAACGTCTGTGATCATCCCACTGATTTGCCAGGGGGACAGGGTGACAGGCAGCAGATATGGGCCAATGAACTGGACATTCTGGACATATCTGTACAGCTGTGGGGTCTGATTCTGCATACAGCCTACTACCACTCCCAGGATTTGAACCATGGCTGTTTGTGCTACAAATACAACAGTTCATGTCTCAGTTGAGTGTGCTATTTGGATTATGTTTTCTATCTTTTCACTGTTTTCTGTCTAAGTTTCTCTCAGTTGTACTATATGACCTCTTGTGATCACAACAGTCATATACAGACATTCTTACACATTTTATTTATGTAGCACAGTGTGGGTAACAGTGCTTAATACAACAGTACTATTAAGAGACTGCAACTCTACATTACCATATGATACCAGAGTAAACACATGCAGTCCAGCAGTTAGACCTTTATTGTCAGGCTATTATGCTTTTATTTACATACAACCTATATGACACTCTTCCTGCCATATTCTCTGGTGTATGCAGTACATACCTTAAACAATACAGGTTTTATACAGGCGATTAACTTTCTGCTATCTTTAGATTTATTTCCTATGACAGTACATGCAAGAGTATTACTAACCTGCCTCACTTCGCAACCGCTGCAATCTACAGGCATGGGCTTCCTGGATCGCAGCCCACTCATCTGCCACTGTGAAAGACATAAGAGGAATATTTAGCCATACCTATCCATAATATACATGAGCTGGCAATTATTAAACACGTAGTGGACTGATATTTACACACGGCTGGGACATCCCCCATCCTCCTAGCCTCTTGGATCCACTGATCCAAGAGATCCCCCTTTCTCCACTTCAGGTCGGCATACTGATGCATGACCTGCTCACCAGTTCGGGCTATGCCAGTGGCACTGATGAGGTCACGGTCGAGATGGTCCCAGGCTTCTGCTTTGTATTGGGAACCCTGATACTAGCCCTGCAGCAGTCTCTGGTCATGGTCTTTCACAAGGAGTCCTGCCATGACTCTGGACTTCTGAATGCTCTAGCACTGCACCCAAAAGCACACACCCTCTCCCATACCAGTCATAGTGCCTACAGGAGAAAGCTCAAACCAGTTATGAGATGTATTCTCGCCTGTTGGGATTAAATAGGGCCAATTTCCTGCACTTTGCCATGATTGGACAGTTTTGAAAATGCTAAGCCATGGGCAGACCTGCTTACCTAAGGTTGGCATTGCTTAACGGGGTATACCAATGGGAAAACTGATTTAGCTAGTCTACATTGCTTACACCTACTAAGCTGGGCTGTGCAATGCTTAGCATTGTGTAATTTTTAATTTGCATACTATTTGCTGTTTGGCATTGCTTTATTATTCATTACATGTTATATATGTGTTTGGTATCCATGATTCATGTGTACATACACTGTATGGGGTCCTTGTGTTTATTAGGAGATTTCAACACTTTATTACAATGACACCTCACATATGGGCTTAATGCAGTACTCCAGTTCACATATTTATGTTATGTAGTAGGTTATACAACATAAAACTGTATATAGATTCCTTTCACATGTTCAGTTTGATTTTCTATAGTGAGGATCTGTTTGGTGATACCTCAGTCTCATGTACTGCTGTGATGTCTTAGTGGTTAACTACTATGACTATAGTCTACAGGATCCTGGGTTCAAAACCTGCAAAGGCTGTTTATTTTGTTTTTGGCCAGAACAGCAGCTGTTGCATACAGAGTGATTAAGGCACTTTTAAGCAATTGTAAGTGGGTTTGCGCATGTTTGCGCAACAGTAAGCAATGCTAACCTCTGGTTAAATATGCTTACAGAGAGTTAACTTCAGTATTGCTTAACCTGTGTGTATATTGCTTACCCCAATGCAAATGGGCTTAAACCCACTTACTACTACTTAAATATTCTTACTCTTGCTTAATAGTGCTTACTCCCACTTACCCCTACACTAATCTAGACAGTAATGTAAAATGGTTCTTGGGAAGGTGGTGGATTTGGAAACTCTATGGATTTATCATTCATTACACATCATACCTTTGATTTGTATCCCTGATTCATGTGTACATATACTGTATGGGGCACTTGTGATTATCTGTGGATTTTACAACATTATGACAATGACACCTCACATCTGCATTTAATGCAGTACTCCAGTTCACAAATATATGTTATTTAGTAGGTTATGCAACAAAAATATTGTTCATAAATTGATTTCACATGGAAAATGGAATGTACTAGTGTGAGACTCGAACCGGGAATGGCTGCTCTTAAGGTGAATGCTCTGCTACTACACTATTGCAGTATGGCTTTATTTGCATATATTTTTATTTGTATCCTCTTGTGCCATTTAAGCTGCAATAAACATAGCTAAGCAATGGGCAAACCCGTGCACCTATGGTTAAATTTTATCTTTTTCATAAAAAAAAAAAATAGCTTGTTTATATTTTAACTACTGCTCTTATAAACTTTGGGGGATGTTGCTGGGGTATGGGGACACCTATGAGCGGTCTCGCTCATTTTTATTGCTAACCTGCTGTTTTTGCTTGCAGGAGCATGTGTATTCTGAGAGCTCTGCTCTCAGACATGCCCCCTGCACTCATACACGCTCCGTATCTGTTTAGGAGCTCAGGCAGCGCGCCTTCATTAATATACCTGGTACACTGCTGTCCTGCTCCTAAACAGCCACTTCCGTGCATGACTAAGCTAGTCCTGCATGGAAGTATAGTGAATCTGGAGGTATGTACCTACACATGAATTGGTTCATCAATACCCATATTTATTGGGATATGATAAAATGAAGTATTTAGGAGTATGGATTAAAATGGATTCTGTTATAGCAGCTAAGGATATGTGGGAAAAGATTAAATAAATGATAATACAAAAACTGAGAAACTGGATGCTCTTATTGTTGGCTATAGATAAGATAAAAGCATATTTTTAGTCCCTTTAGTCTTATATAAAGGTCAGACATATATTTATCAATCAAAGGAGAAGTTGTGGACAGTAATTAATAAACAGTTGAAATATTTTATCTGTGAGGGGAAAGGGGCAAGGGTCAAACAGGATAAGCTGATCCTTCCAGTAAAACAAGGTGGTTTAGAATTACTTGATTTGAAGGGATATTTTAGAGCTGCACAGTTAAGGCTCATATACGTAACACAAGCAGAAAGCTATCATTTAAAGAGAAAAGGACTCATGATAATTCAAACTTATGACTCCCATTTGGGGTGCACAGCTAGGCTTTCCTTATTCCATTCCCTTTCTGACTCCCCCCAGTCACTAGAACCATATTTTACCTTTCCTTTTCGACTCATCCTTATTGTTTTCATTTATAAAATAAGCAATTACATTATTTATTGTATAACTGATTGTTTTCTTCTTGGTGTATTATTAATGTATTACTATTATTATTTCTGTATATATATATATATATATATATATATATATATACATATATATATATATATATATAGAGAGAGAGAGAGAGAGATCTATAGATAGATAGAGATATAGAAATAGTTCTGTTTTCTTTAAGCCTTTATACTGTCTTAACTGTATCATCTAACTTGTAACTACTGACTTCTAGCTTTTCTCCATGGGCCCCCACTGAAAAAGGATGATCGTAGCTCTCACTGGCCATACTGGTCTCAGAATGCATGAATGGGTAAATAAATAACTCTGAGATGCTAGGTGAATCTACTTGATAACCATGTTATGTAACTTATTCATTTAAATGCTCTTTATGTGATCCATAGGGAACACAGGTCATGGCTTAAAAGGATCTGAGGAGTAGTCCAACTACCTGATAAACAAATCATTTAAATTAATTAATTAAATAGATAAAGAATGGGTGACCAAGACAATTTCTGGAGAAAGATGGTCTCACCAACTTCATACCCCCAAGAAAGATAACCACCCAGACCGTCAACTACATCCGTGTTCAGAAGCCAATGACCAGTTTGCATTCTAAAAATCTTAACGGACCTTTATTTATTTATTTATTTATTTGTCTTTGTTGACTGGGAAAGTCTGACTGGGCAAAGCCCATTTTTATTGGAGGCTCAGGGAGAAAAATGTGTCAATGTGGAAGGCGCAGTGGTGCAGCGGTAGCATTGTCACCTCACAGCAAGAGGTTCTCCTGTTCGATTCTCAGCTGGGGTGCCTTCTGTGTGGAGTCTGCATGTCCTCCCTGCATTCATGTGGGTTTCCTCTAGGTGCTCTGGCTTCCTCCCACATTACAAAGACATGCATCTGGAGCATTTCTCCCCGGGCCTCCACTGAAAATTGGCTTCGTTCCAAGTTGGGCTTTCCCGGTAGACAAATGCTAAATAAAATAAATAAAAATAAATAAATGCTCAAAAGCAGATGACCAGTTTTGTCTTCCAAGACAAAAGATAAGAGTAGACCTTCAACCATGCACATGTAAAGAAGCTAATAACCAGTTTTTCATTCCAAGATGGATGATATCCCAGGCCTTTAATCACAGGGGTACTGAGGATCAAACTTCACTGACAAAAACACCTAGTGCTGCAGGTTACCTAATGGAAGACATCCCAAAGAACCTCCCTGTGGTGCTGTTCCAAGCTCAGTGGGACCTCATGAGTTAATCTGAGCATATGAAAGGGTTCTCTCAAGATGCTAACTTGGGGAGAGGAGAGTGTATTTCAATTAAGAAATAGTATGACATTCATTATTCCTGGCTATGGATGCATAATGCTGTCATCGTATAAACATTAGTAAGGGATGCAGCACTGATGTAAGATAGTTTTATTGAAAAAAAACAAAGTATTTTTAACACAGACAGTATGTTAAAATTTGGGTTCAAGCATGGACTGTTCTGCCAACTGCAGCTAAATGACATCTGCATTTAAAGAAGTAGCCTAGATTAAGAAATAATAACCTCTGCTTATGTTTATGTCATTCTTCTGTCCTAGGTTCTGCATTTAAAGAAGTAGCCTAGATTAAGAAATAATAACCTCTGCTTATGTTTATGTCATTCTTCTGTCCTAGGTTCTGCATTTAAAGAAGTAGTCTAGATTAAGAAATAATAACCTCTGTTTATGTTTATGTCATTCTTCTGTCCTAGGTTCTGCATTTAAAGAAGTAGCCTAGATTAAGAAATAATAACCTCTGCTTATGTTTATGTCATTCTTCTGTCTTAGGTTGAAATGTAAAAGGAAAGGGGAGTAATGTATGTGCCAGTTACCACAAACATAAAACGTATACACGTAAACTGATTGTGTGTGTGTGTCTGTGCAAGTGTGCTTGTGAGCATGTGCCACAAACATAAAACGTATGTGAGCATGTGCCACAAACATAAAACGTATACATGTAAACTGATTGTGTGTGGGTGTCTGTGCGAGTGAGCTTGTGAGCATGTGCCACAAACATAAAACGTATACACATGAACTCATTGTCTGTGTGCGTCTGTGCGAGTGTGCTTGTGAGCATGGTAAACAAACATAAAATGTATACATGTAAACTGATTGTGTGTGGGTGTCTGTGCGAGTGTGCGTGAGCATGTGCCACAAACATAAAACGTATACACGTAAACTGATTGTGTGTGTGTGTGTGTGTGTCTGTGCGATTGTGCTTGTGAGCATGTGCCACAAACATAAAATGTATACGTGTAAACTGATTGTGTGTGTGTGTCTGTGTGAGTGTGCTTGTGAGCATGTGCCACAGACATAAAATGTATACACGTAAACTGATTGTGTGTGTGTGTGTCTGTGCGAGTGTGCTTGTGAGCATGTGCCACAAACATAAAACGTATACACGTAAACTGTGTGTGTGTCTGTGCGAGTGTGCTTGTGAACATGTGCCACAAACATAAAACGTATACACGTAAATTGATTCTGTGTGTGTGTGTCTGTGCGAGTGTGCTTGTGAGCATGTGCCACAAACATAAAACTTATACACGTAAACTGATTGTGTGTGTGTGTCTGTGCGAGTGTGCTTTGTGCCACAAAAATAAAACGTATACATGTAAACTGATTGTGTGTGTGTGTGTGTGTGTGTGTGTGTGTGTGTGTGTGTGTGTGTGTGTGTGTGTGTCTGTCTGAGTGTGCTTGTGAGCATGTGCCACAAACATAAAACGTATACATGTAAACTGATTGTGTGTGTGTGTCTGTGCAAGTGTGCTTTGTGCCACAAACATAAAATGTATACACGTAAACTGATTGTGTGTATGTGTGTCTGTGCGAGTGTGCTTGTGAGCATGTGCCACAAACATAAAACGTATACATGTAAACTGATTGTGTGTGTGTGTCTGTGCGAGCGTGCTTGTGAGCATGTGCCACAAACATAAAACGTATACATGTAAACTGATTGTGTGTGTGTCTGTGTGAGTGTGCTTGTGAGCATGTGCCACAAACATAAAACGTATACACATAAACTGATTGTGTGTGTGTGTCTGTGTGAGTGTGCTTGTGAGCATGTGCCACAAACATAAAATGTATACATGTAAACTGATTGTGTGTGTGTGTGTCTGTGCGAGCATGCTTTTGAGCATGTGCCACAAACATAAAACATATACACGTAAACTGATTGTGTGTGTGTGTCTGTGCGAGTGTGCTTGTGAGCATGTGTCACAAACATAAAACGTATACATGTAAACTGATTATGTGTGTGTGTCTGTGCAAGTGTGCTTTGTGCCACAAACATAAAATGTATACACGTAAACTGATTGTGTGTGTCTGTGTGAGTGTGCTTGTGAGCATGTGCCACAAACATAAAACGTATACATGTAAACTGATTGTGTGTGTGTGTCTGTGCGAGCGTGCTTGTGAGCATGTGCCACAAACATAAAACGTATACATGTAAACTGATTGTGTGTGTGTCTGTGTGAGTGTGCTTGTGAGCATGTGCCACAAACATAAAACGTATACACGTAAACTGATTGTGTGTGTGTGTCTGTGCGAGTGTGCTTGTGAGCATGTGCCACAAACATAAAATGTATACATGTAAACTGATTGTGTGTGTGTGTCTGTGCGAGCATGCTTTTGAGCATGTGCCACAAACATAAAACATATACACATAAACTGATTGTGTGTGTGTGTCTGTGCGAGTGTGCTTGTGAGCATGTGTCACAAACATAAAACGTATACATGCAAACTGATTGTGTGTGTGTGTCTGTGCAAGTGTGCTTTGTGCCACAAACATAAAATGTATACACGTAAATTGATTGTGTGTGTCTGTGCGAGTGTGCTTGTGAGCATATGCCACAAACATAAAACGTATACATGGAAACTGATTGTGTGTGTGTCTGTGTGGGCGTGCTTGTG